>NW_003298890.1:85279-143960 GCF_000151645.1 Tuber melanosporum
CTGGCCTTTGCATGCTTGCTCATCTTGGGTAAAAGATCATTGTTGGTGTACAAATCGAAGGGTTTGTTGGCAACGGAAACAGTATATCCTCAAATAATAAGGTTATGATAGGTAGAGAGTGTCTGCGATTCTTGTTCTTTTTATGCTGCCAGAGGTGTCCTATATATACATGAGCTGTTCTTTTGCAAACATCTTCTTCGTCCATCTGTCTCGCAGAATTCCATACCACCTTTTCATCATGATGCCTCACCATTCCTTTCACTCGACTCCTTCAAACATCCTCCAAAATGTTTCTCCTAAGCTATCGCTGTTCCAGACAGTCCTGATACCTTCATGCTTCTTCTCCTGTTTCCTATCTCCGATATTGCGACACCTGGTTGTCAACTAGATCTCCGGAGCATAACCTGTTACTTCCGGTATCCCTAGTGCTAACTCCTAAAACATCCCAAACACTTCTCCTTACACTAAATGCTAGTTCTTATATACTCTTGTTCGCTCGGTGACTCCTTCCTTTAGCCTGTGCCACCATTGCATTTCTAAACCATTACCGAGCAACCATCATCTCCTACACTAACCAGTGGAAGCTTCGTGATTTTCAACATATCCAACGTCAACGAGCAATCCAGATTTTCCGTGTTCAATCTGCAATGGAATACCGCCGGCCCTTGTGGCAACAAGGGACTTTCCATGATGCAAGGCTTCGGACACCTTGACTTCGAATCCTTCATGCATGGATAGCTTCAAAACAATTTTCGCGGTGGTTATTATTGCATTCAACACTAGGATAATATGTTAGATTTGTTTGCAGGGATTTCATCTAGGAAGAAAACTCACTTTGATCACTTGGCCCGATTCTCGCCACAATAATGTCATTTGCAATAGCCGCATATCTCGGCTGTTTAAGCAATTGTGTAGTTTTCGCAAAAACCATTTCGGCATCTGGATCATTGATAGCCCCATGTCCACAACTAAATTAGTCAGTATAAGATTTTTCAAGCACCGATGACTTGACATGAGTAGAGAGTTTAGCATATATCAGCAACTGGGGAGGAAGCCTTTGTGGAGCATCATTGATCATGCGATCGCACAATTTGCGGTATGATTCAATGACCTCGGAAATTCCTTTGCTCGGGTCAAATCTCGCAATTTGAGCGGTATACTCTCTTGCGGGTACAGCAGATGGTTCCTGGGAGCAACCAACAGAGTTAGTAATTTTATCATCAAGATGAACAAATCTTTTGCAAGCTTAGCTTACATTTTCCGCTCATTGCGAGATATCACCGCACAACACTGTGTTTTTTATTGGCCTTCGTAGTTTGAGGGAGGGCTGTAATTCTAGAGACGTGACTGTACATTCACCAGAGTGCTATCATACACGTGCCGAGGTATGACTTATACGCCAGACCATAGAACATAAGTTACTGACCCTTTCCATTCTGCACAGTACATACCGTTACCTTCCTCCATCGCTGTCCCTCTCTCACGATAACAGCACTAACCCTAGCGCCTTACATAACCTCTCCGACCTAGTTTCATACCATCCCGTTTCTTCATTTTTATAACTTATAGCATTATTAATACTCCACCGTCACCCACAAACCAGAACGTCTCCCTTGCTTCCAGCAGTATTCCACCATCTTCCATCAGGCAGTCTACTTTACTGGAAATTTTGTCTGCCGCGCTTAGTCGTACATGTCCTCGGTGAAATTATCTTGAGTGGCAGTCTGATGATTGTCCCGGGGGGGTTCGTCATCCCAGCAGGGTTCCGAATAGTCCACCGGTCAGGTCTTGAAGGCAGGACCAGACTTGCCAGTCCTGGTCGATACCATGACTGGACTTGACTAACTCGGGTGGTCTGGTCTGGTCTGGACTGGTCCCAGACCGGTCTTTATAAAGTGTTGCATAGTCATGTAATATCACTCATCTAATGCTCTGAAAAAAATTGATACTCGTGAATCTTACCCCTAATCTAAGCTAGGCACTATTTCCATTCTGACTCTTCTGAGACTCTGCAGTATAACCCGTGAAAACAATGGGTTTAATCAAGAAAATCTTTATTTGAACGTAATAAACTGTGATAAAAATAGTAAAAAGGAAAATAGGATGCTAATTCGGTCAATGAGCCGTGGATAGCCTATTGCTTGGCAGGCCTGGTCAGACCAGTCCTAGCCTAGTCAGTCCCATAATTCGGACCGTCCAAGTCGGTCTAATTTCCACCATTAGACTAGACTTGACTTCAGACCGGACTAGCGGTCCAGTCCAGTCCCCCGCCGACCATTCGGAACCCTGCATCCCAGTGACGCCACGGGCGGGGGAAGTCTCTAAAATGCTCCGGAGAACGGGAACGGGAACGGCGCGAACGATGATGGCGAGGATAAGATTCTCTAGAATAATTTGGGGAGCGGAAGCGGGGATGATAATGATCTCCGGAACGGGCGCGGCGCCGGTGATGATAATTCAATTTCCTTGGATAATAATCCGGATATAGAGTGGAGGGGCCAAGAGAATCCAAACGGCTAGGATGATCTCTAGAGCCAGCACGCTGTCCACAGTCCGAGTGTCTTCTATCACGTCTGCCGCGAGCGGAATAGTCATTGCTGTAATGGGGGTCTTCGGGAGATTTCCTCCGACCACGCGAATCACGGCGACGAGGAGACGGGGAACGATAATTGGGGCGGTAACAATCGTGGAGTCTAGGATATCAGGCACTACCACCAGGGGAAGCACTCCGACCACGTGGATAACCAGGATCTTCAGGAGGAGATCTCTGGCGATTGTGGCCAGTATCTTTCGATAGATGATCTCTACCGCAGCGCCCGGGTCCAGTAGAATCGTGCCCGGAAGGCGCTTCATTCGTACCCGAAACGCTTCCACAACCAGTAACACCAGAATCGGTAGTCCCGGGATGCACCTGAACACTCGGTACACTTGCGGGACTAGAAGGAGTACTAGTGGGAAGATGATCCCCGTTGTGGGCATCCTGTTTCCCGTGAGTTGAGCAGCTAGTGTCCTCTTGTCCGACGCCACTACCAGGAGAACAAACATCGGGACCAGGTGTCCCCAATACACCACTACGACCATGCAACTCCGGCCCCTCAATCTCTGGAAGAGGCATGGTAAAACCTTCGCCACCTTCTTTGGATAAAGACATTGATGATTGCTATCAGTTAGCAACAGAATTAAACTGATTGATCTTCAGCCTCTGCGATTTACTTTATCTGTTGTGCCTTGTTATCTTTTTCGCCAGCGGTTGAGCGAACCGTGATTTGCTGAGAATTCAAGCTTATCTGCCGAGAGCTTCTACATAATTTATTGTCAGAGATGATGTCCGAGTCTTAGCACTATACATCTAAGCATGGAAACCTGGTCTGTACGTAGGCAATTTTGCGTGCCGCAGGAGTTATCTCCCAGATATCATAAAATGTTAACTCTCGCACATCAAGCAAACAACCTTACATTGGAAGGTTCCGCCGGCAAACAAAAAAAACAAACAAGCAAATAAGCAAAGAATAATCTTACCTTTCTCAGACTGCACACCAAGTGTCAGCGGAAAGGCTTTACTAGCCTGCCCCGCAAACGAAGACGAAGAATGAAGAAAAGTGTGTTGTTGATTCTCTCTCGATGTTGTGGAGGGAGGATGGTGAAGAGAAGAAGGAGGAAAGGCAGAGAGATTAAATAGGCTGTTCTTGCTAGCCCCCGATTACTCGGCGCCGACTCAGCGATGCCAGTATAGCGAGCGCAATGCATTGCAGTACCCTCGGGCGCGGGTATGGCTGCGGCAAGGTTGCGGCCACCGCCACAGCAGAGAGCTGGGGGTTTGCGGCTGCGGGTTTGTTTTGGTTTGGCATAATGCGTCTGGGGTGGCGATTATGACATGACCTCTGTGGTGCCCAATAAGATGCTCTCGGATTGGGGTTCGGTGGAGTAGTTAAAATGGGGCTGTAGTTGCTGTGCAGATTATAGCTATGTCTAAAATGCCCAACTGGGTTAACTTTCTACTGTATTAATTCTCACCCGAAAGTAATTATCCGGGCACCCCGGGGGCAGATGAAATCCCCAGTAGGCAGATATCATCCCCGCAAAGAATTGATACTACATTTTAGTTTTCACACAAAGTACTAAAGTTAATTCTTCAGAGAGGGACATGACATAATAGATAGACTGGTACGCTAAACTTTATGGGTCATTACTACATCACACAGTCTCAGTCACCAGCATGGTAGTCAATGGGGCCGATGAAAAATTTCGACCTCATGTGAGATACACAAATTCTCACTCGGACAAACACATAGAATCTAAAGGGGTTAGATATGAAAAATATCGTATTTTGGTGCCGGTTATTAACGGTAGATAAATGGGGAAGGCTAATCGGGCAACGGTAGAGTGTAGATTAGAGGATTTGATTGGAACTTAGGCGGTGTGTGAATAAGCCTGGATGGATGTGTAAGGTATGGTAAGCAAGATCGTTCTCTTCGTCCGTCTGCTAAACTAAACTAACGGTAAAGTCAGGTGTATAGATAAAACATGATCGACGTATCTTGATCCCTCCACCGACCACCACACCTATCACTGTGGCTATCCCTATTTCTCTTCACAATCCTGTGATAAGAGAGGAGACATTCCCGGAGAATTTAACCAATGAATATCTACCCCTTTAGAGCAATGAATTGTATTCTCAAACAGTCCACCAGACTCCCACAACTTCTAGGACTAACTCCACTCTTCCTGCGTCCTCCCAGAAGCTCTAGCGTTAACACAGGCGGCCGGCTACCATGACTGTTCGTGGGGTATACAGTACTATTGTTACGCCGCGGGGGTTCAAAAAGCCGAATTAGAAGCCGCAACCTCACTCTACACTCCAATAGATTCCTCGCGTCTAGGGTATATATCCCGCTCTCCCGTATTAATTACTCTAGACTATCCCGTGGGGTGGTGAGAGCTCGAATTTCCCAAATTACGGTAACCGTTTTCTGACTGCATTGCTCTCAAGCGGAGGCCGGAGGACCATGTAACTCGCCGCATATCGCACCCGTACAGCGCAATGCGGCTGCGGGAAAGAGAATATACCGGGGAACTGCCCCGCTTTCCTATGTTTAATTAGACCACCAACTATGAAATACTTTATATGATACAGCGTTTCGGGGTGCCACGCGCATCGAAAGCTAGTGGCGACCGTCATGCGAATAGGAGTTGGTATCCAACCATGGATGAGGCGTTGAGCTCAGTGGGTTCGTGGATGGATGCTTTGCTCGTACATGGGGCTTCCACAATGTCTCCCTGCCGTGGAGTCAATGTGCCCCCTACCGCAGAAAATCTAATAATCACCCCACGCGCTATGCTATCGGAGGCTCCCTGCTCTGGAAAGGGACGAAAAACACAGAAAAATGTGCGCTGATCGTCTCCCGTGAGAGGTAGAAAAACAAACACCATGCCTAACCAGGGGAGGCTACTCCAACGACATAACACATGGGCCGGTTATTGGGATTTTTACGGTAGCCCAGAATGTGCAGTATCAACGGCACCTTGCCGGACTGAAGGGGACAGCAGTCGTTGTAGTTCAACTAGAGTTCGTTAAAGGGTAGTTTGCTTGTACAATCATTGATCTTTCATCACAGCATACGCTAATTCCCATCAGCATGACAATGTTGCAATTTGCCCTGTAAAGCATGTGGCTAACATATCCTGTCCACTGAGCTCATTCTTCAAGTCCCACAATCGGCCACTGAGTACCTGTTCCCCTATTTTCAGTTTATTACCAAATTGCTAGCGGTTATCGTGGGGCAATTTCGCGAGCGTCACTTCGTAGCAAATCCCTCTCCCCGTTCCTTCTAAGGAAATTTCAATCGATCGCTTTGGTCCGGGGCGTACGGACTCGGACCCGGCGAACCCCATCATCTGTTTCTGTGCGAATGAAAAGGCGCCGATTGACTGCTTTCCCAATTGTTAACCACTAGTGAGTCAAACTTGCTTGACATTTGTGTTTCCTTTCCGAGCGTTGTTTGTTCTTTCGATACTTGTTTGATTCGCACGGCGGTCTATCATATCATAACCTTGCACAATTATCCTAACCTAGCTAATATCATATCAGGTGAAAAAGAAACAGCTCCATCCCACATTCCCCTATTCCACCTCTTAGCACTTATTCACAAGGATTGCATAATGGGTTAAGAGTCTTGCTATATTGGCTGGAACCGGGAGAGGATTTTCAGGGTGGAGAGTTTGTGCTTAGCATTGCTGTGAGAATCACGCAGCAGGTGAGGATTGGTCTGGTTGGGTTTTAGTTGATTAATTGCCACTGGGCGGGTGGGTATTGGAAAGGATACTCTTTATTGCAGATGGAATCGACCTGAGAGTGGTTTTGAGCACAGGATAGGTGTGTTTCAGTCTACGGTGGGACGCTAGCGGGGGGGCTGCTAGAATTCTGAAGAGGAAGGGCTGCGATAATGACGCAAAAAATTGAACATGTTAATTTTGTTTTACAGACTACTAAAGCGCAAACTGGAATTGTTTGGCAAATTAGCAGAATTGTCCAGGGATATTCCCTTGAGCGACCAGAATCATAACTTACCTCGAGAACATGGTGCAGTGTCTCCCCGCGATGGGGGAGGATGGCTACCACATTATTACTTGGTACACCATGCTCAAGATCTAGTTGGAGCATGTACTTTTTGTTGGTATCCATGCCAGGGCATTTTGGGAACGTTTTTGTTGTCTTGGCCTTATCTAGTGCTCACGGTGGGTTGATTGGCGGGTTGAGGGCAATTTAATCTCTGGCTCCTCGGTCGAATTTGGTCCCCACCAACGTAGTCGTCGAGTTAGAAACTAGGTTTTGCGTGATTGGTGATCTGTGTGAACGGAGAGCATCCGTCCTATGATATAAGAGAAACTCCCTCCACAAAGACCTTCGCCGGGTGCTGGATTTCATTACATTTTGGAGTTTTCTGGCTGGTGTGATGTTAGTGGGTCACACCTACAAGGCCAGGCTTTGGAACGGGGGATAATTGGTCAGTTTGTGAGTGGCCTGTCTGGTTCAACATATCCGCCGGAGCGTTCGAGTTTATTTCTATTCTCGTAACATATTGAAGGTACGGTTTGAGTTTGGTGAGTAAAGGATCTGGTTCTGTATCGCTACATTGGGAGGATTACCTGGTGGCGGGACTTCCTGCACTTGCGAACAGTTTGAGTTGGCAAGATATCAGTGGGAGCTCCTACCTAATAATCAAACTGGGATGATAGGAACAGGGGTGGATTTCTCTGGTTTTTCTCAAGCTGCCGGATAAGAGCTGCGTTTCTTTCGCTTACATGATAGCTCACTGAGACAAACATGGCTTCAATCATGAGATCTAGCTATTTCACGTCCTCTAAGTGCACTGTGCTAGCCGGAACTAAAAGTCTATCCGTGGCCTTCACCCTGGATCATCCGCCACGCTCAATGTTTTCTCAAACTATTGCCGTCGCTACATCACCTTCGGGAACACACAGGGGTAGTGAAGTGGAGATGGCGGGACACACTTGAAGCAATAAAATAAGATTATTCAATGGGGCCTACCCGGCGGGGTATACTGCATTGCCATCGACTATACCCCATGGACAAATCATCTTCATTGGCAAGTGACGGCTACAGTCCTCCGCCTGGTTCCTACGCCCATGCGCTACTGTCTCTTCTCAATAGGTGTTCGCGACCGGGGGTGCTCGTCCGCCCTGAGGATAAGGTGAGGAGCTGTGCTTTTTGGCAATTGCTCACGGCGGCCCCTGAGGATGTTGACCGCACGCACTGCTGAAGGTTAAGGAGGACGACAGGTCAGATTGTCGCTCCTTTCCCTCTCTAAGGACATAGATGCACAGGGATTTCTAGCGAGATCTGCTACACCGTCCGGCCTTCACTGCCCCTGTGTTCCCGGAGGTGGTGAGGGGGCGGAAATAGTTTCAGACAACATGGGGCGCGGTGCATGATCCAGGGTGAAGGCCAGGGATCGGCTTTTAGTTCTAGCAAGCACAGTGCGCTCGGAGGACGTGAAATAGCTAGATCTCTGGATCGAAGCCATGCTTCTCACAATGAGCTATTATGCAAGCGGAAGACAGGTAGCTCCTACCTGGCAGCTTAAGAAAACCTTCAGAAAGCAACCCTTAATCATATCTACCTCTTGTGATTGTTGAGCATAAGCACCTATTGATGACTTACCCACTCAAAGTGTTTCAGAATGCATGAACTCCATCCACCAGAGAGGTCTCCCAGTCTAGCTATACAGAAACAGATCCTTCACTCACAACCGTTTCACCGTACCTTCAACATGGCACTAGAATAGAAATAACGCCTAATACACAGGCAAATATGCTGAGCGACCAGAAAGGCCACAAACCAACTCACCACTTGCGCCACGTTCAAATGCCCGGCAGCGGAATGGTGACCCACTCACACCTCCATACCAGTCAGAAAACACCTAAACGCAACGATATCAAGCACGCAGCGAATGTCTTTGTGGAAGGAAGTTTCTCCTCGCCAGGAAAACGGACCCCCTCCCTTCACACAGACCCCCTATCGCGGAAAGCCCTGTTTCTCCTTCGCAGGCTACGTCGGGCTGGACAAAGGGTGACAGAGCAGCCCGAGATTGGAGGTCAATTCTTCGCGCTTGTTCGAGCGATTTCCATGTCGAGTTTATTGTTTCATTCCAACAGGGGCCTCTAGAAGCCCTGGCTGTCAGATCACCCAGGTCTATGCCGGTGCAATACTAATGGAAGTGAGATGCGGCCTCCCCAGTGCCTTGCAGAGGAACTTCAGCACATTCTGACAGTGCCCTGGAAGCTTACATACCGGTACTGATGAATAGACCTGCACTGGGTACTATAGCCCAAAGTTACCTCCTTCTCTTCCTCCTCTAGTAAGGTAGAATATCTAATAGCTTAAACAATAGATGCTACACAGGCAGAGGCACTTTTTAGATTGGATTTGATACTATACCACAGATGCGGCAGAGGTAGGAGATATCTTTAATCCCAAATAAGCTATTTGGTCAATTTTTGCTTCTTTTGTCCAGAGTATGCTATGAACTGTGCTTGAAATTCAGATATATTTTCTGTGCCCACGGGTATATACTGTACTTCCCTTGTAGCTGGTTAAGAATATATATATATTCGTGTTGGAAGTCTATGTGTAGGTTCTAAAGAAAATGTGTTCAAACTAAAAAATGGTTAAGAAAGAATAGTCTGAAACATTTGGTCAGCCAGTCTCCGGTCTCTGATTCTGGCTGTATCCCGGCAGAACTTTTCCTTTGGTGTTTTAACTCTAAGCGCTGTGATTATATCCTACACAACATCTCAGCAATCAACTAAGAGGAAAGAAGTGGGTGAGTAAGGAAGGTGTGCTTGCTATATCCCGAGACGACAAAATCGACACGAGAACAACTTGACGATGGTTACTTGGACGCCGTGAAATCTCTGGAGATCTGCTATCTCTAAAAGACCAATAAATCGGGTTCAGAAGCAAAAGCCCCCTAGAAGTAGCATCGTTTTCCTGGCTCCGTATGAGATCAAGCTATCATACCGGATGCGTTGGACCCCAGTCACCGGTATTCGCAATTCTCTTGGCCTGTCAAAATAAACCTGTTGTGGGGTGGCTGGCTGGTTTCCGCCGATGATCTGATAGAGGCTTTTATGAAATTCTACGGTAACATACGATATATTTCGCGCCCACCCGAGTTCATATTCCATTCCTCCTTCCGAGTGAGAATTTGTGTAGCACGCTTGAAGCCGAAATTTTTCATTTTTGGCGACGTTGGCTGCTGTGCTGGTGGGAATGTAGGGTGGGTGAACGACCAATAAATTTAGATTTTAGTGCAGACAGCCGGTTCTTGGTGTCGTACTCCTTTTGCAGAAAGTAGTAGCTACCATGACAGTTAATGGCACAGCGCCAACTCTACGATATTGTGGGAGACCTCTTGTCGTTGTTCTTCTTAAGATTTGTGATAGTAGACCGCCGGGGGCAAGTACATCATGGGGACTCACTCCGTTCCTCTCATATTGAGACAGCATCTTCTGGTCGTAATTGACCGGGTGGCCATCCACGAGTCCGACAATATTTCTCTAGTTAAAGCTTCACGCGAGCGTGCATAAACTGTTATTCCACATCAGAACATGTATTGTCGAAACTCGGCTTTCCTGAGCTATTGAATTTTGGACATAGCTATAACCCCATGCTGGTTACAACTCTATTCTAACTAGTATCCGCCAATCTCTTTATACCCCTCAAAGTACTCCAAATGCAAGGATCGTAATCCCCGCACGCGGCCCCCTATGAGCTATTCCAAACCAACCCCTTAGCCACACCTCGCCCGCACACCCGACTCTCTGCGGCAACGATGGCCGCAACCTTGCCGCAACCATACCCGCGCTAGAGAATACTAGAATACGTTGCGCACACTATACCGGAATCGCCGAGTCGACGCCGAGCAATGAAGTGCTATTTACAAGGCGGCTACCGTCCCTCCTCCGTTCCTTCCTCCGTTCCTTCCTTACACTGCAGAGAAGAAGTGAACACCACAACACTTATTCATCCGTCCTTTCGGCTTTCGACCTCTAGTTGTAAAACTTTTCAACTGATACTCGGTGTGCGGTGCAAGTGTTGAAGAAAGGTAATATTATCCTTTGTTTGTCTAACTGATTTCTTGATTGTTTTCTGGCGGCAATTCCGAAGGTAATTTTGTTTGGTTGATGGGGGGAGGGTTGACGTTTATCATATCGGTGATTATAGTTTTAGCCGCGCATAAAACCTTTACGTATAGACTAGGCTTCCACGCTTAGTCGTATATACATCGCCAGCGTTCGGACTCAATCTCGGCTGATAAGTTTAAATTCTGGGCGAATCACGATTCGCTTAGTCGTTGGTGAAAGAGAGATAATCAGACCAAATAAAGTGAGTTCCACAGTCGAAGTTGGTGCATTCATTACTGTGACTAAATGGGAGTAGATAATTAGCAATGCCTTCCCACAGAAAAGGAGAGGAAACGCTTGCCGTGTCTCCCTCAAGCTCTGAAGAACAGTTTAGCGGTGGACGTAGTCTTGAACCCGGTACGTCGAGCCCCAGCGGCAACAACTCCCTTCCCCGCCCTAGCTCCGGGCAAAGCGACACTGACAACTCAATTAACGCGCATCAAGATTCCGACGATTGGGATCACCCCCCCAAGGGTTCGGATTTTGCGCGTGTGCCAGGTGCTCAAGAGTACCCTAGAGCTCCTCTATCGGAGGGTGGAATTGATACTAGTGACGAGACTAGAAGGGGTTAACCATGGATACCAAGGATCTTCCCAATACGGTTCCACTAGCCTTCTTGGTGACGGTAGGGAGCACCCCCATGGCTCTAATACGAGAGGATTTGATTCTGGTTCTCCAGATGGTCGTGGCCCGGGCTTGCAGTTCCGCCCAGACCTCACCCAGCGATGGATGAGAGGAGAACTAAAGGCTTTTATGATGCAGATAATGAAGCAGTTATTCCAACGTGTCCTCGTGCAATGAGAGAAACCTCTGGTTCCAAGCAGGGAGGGATTCGTAAGAATCGATTTAGTTTGGTTGAGCCAGCGTATAACGGACCCCCTCCCCAGAACAACTATCGGCAGAGATCTCCTCTGAGAGGCCGCGAAAGATCAACCTAGACGTAGCCGCTCTCTTCACCGTCGCGCGCTATCTCCCTACCGTCCCCCGGACAGTGATCGTCATTCCGCTCGCCCTAGTCAGAATAACCGCTTAGAATATGATGGAGTCCCGGACAACGGCCGCGACCATTGGCGTCCCGGTAACTCCCACCCCAGACATTGGGACCGCGGGCCGCGCCCCCAGGCCAGCACCCACACTAAGAATGCCTACACAGGAGGTGGTAATATGGTCCCGAGGGGGACTCGCAAGCGCTTCCGTTCGCAAAGCCCTCTCCGCCCATACAGGGAGCGCAATCCGAAATTTTTGGATTGTCCTCCCCAGCGCCGCAACCACACCCGAGACTCTCATCAGCGCCCCCAAAGGTATTCTAGAACACCCCATACCAACCGTCCCCGTTCTCAAATGAACCCCAGGGAGTTCAATCCCCGCCATTCTCATTCTCAGGCAAATCCTAGAGGGGCCTTTCGCCTTGCCCCGTACGGACAGGATCTGGATGCTCGAGAGCGCTTCGGAGGTAATAGTCAGATGGGGGCCGCCACTCGGGGCCTTGGTGGTGGTCGTAGGGGTTCTGAAGATAGGGGGGTGGCTTCTCGTGCCCTCGGTATGCTTGCGTCTAGTGAACTGGTGCCCCAAACCATCCAAGAGCTCCATCAAGAGGATAGTGAGGCTCCCCAGGAAACTGGATGGGATGAGACACCCGAGCACAGCCCTGAGTAGGGGGCACTTTTCAGCAGATGCTCACAGAAGGCCCCCCGGGGAAGGGGGGGCCGTTGGATTTTTTGTGGCAGATGGTGGAGTAGTGAAAGGGTGGACAAGTGATGAGAGGGGGTGGAACTGGGTTGGGGGGGCGATTTAAGGCGATGGTGGTAGCTCAGTAAGTAAAGGGGAGGGGCTGGGATGGGTTAGGATTTAGGTATGGTGCGGCGCATGTGGCATGACTTAGTCAGTGTTGTTAAGGTAGTGTCCTGTGAATCACAGTTCATCCTTAAACTATGGAGATTAGTGAACAAATAACTATGCTGAGTGTGGTGATAGCCCTGCCTCTAATATATCAACCATCAAACCGGGTACCTCTGGATCTATGGGAGCGCGTCTCTAAAACCCAATCCTATTTAATCACCCCAACCATCAACCAGCATCCAACCCAAAGAATGAACGATAGCGTATGACGAGAAAAAATTACCATTGGGCCAGAGCTCGGGTGGTAACTAGTTCGGCTGTATCATAGTTGTGGCAATATTTTAGCAATGGAATGAGCCATATTTTGTGATCTCATTCCCGTCCACTAGCATTGAAAAAAACTTCACTGAAACCGAAATACATATCATAAGTCTGTGTGACTCCCAGCACCAGCGCTGCTCTAGGATACAGCCGACCGGTTATTCTGTTGTCCTAGGCATATCGGCACCTTCTCCGGTTGAGACGGACTAATTCATTATCTAGATTGGTGGATAGTCAATTAACCTCCAACACTGTCATTTACCCAAGTTTTAAGAAATTCTAGGCTTGAATTGAACTGATTTCAGAAAGGCAGACACGAGAGGAATAAAAGATACCGATATTGATCTGTTAGCTTTGCGACTTATCCTTCTACAATGGTGGGTGAGCGGCCCTCTTTAAATACAAAAACAATCGCTAATCTTGTGGGAGTCTTCCTATCAGGATCCAATCTTCTCCGTCACTCCACACTCCATCCTTAGGACTCATTGTAGCTTTTACCTTACATGCACTATCTGTTTCCACTGCTGCGGTTCTCTGCTGTCCTCTGCTGTTCTTCGCTTTCCTCTCCGGTTCCTCGCTTTTCTCTCCGGTCCCCGCACCGGTAATGGTTCTGCCGGTCTTCACCCCGATTCATTCTTCTCCGCGGTTATATCGTTCTTTAATCCGGTTTTTTTCTTTTACCGCTGTTCTATCCGAGTTGCCTTTTATCTTACTTCCAGTACTCGTATTCGCTCATGTACCATTGTTGTTTCTACCTCTACCCCGGCACATCAAATAAAAAAAACATAATGCTGACCAAAGCCTGCAGGCCAGCTTCTTGGTAAGCGCCGGTGATTAACAATATACTTGAGTTAGAACGGAGAACGCAGCAGCACCCAAACACTCTGAAAACCTCCAAACCTCCACCGGCAGGTTAGGGGTAGTACAGTACAATTCACAAACTCGTTATAGCGTGCTATTCATGAAGCGCGCAAAGAACCAGTAGAAGGAAAGAAAGGAAGACCGATTCATGCCAAACCTGCCTACCTCCCTCCCTCAATCCACACGATTTGGTCCAGCAAAACACATGTCCAACACAGATACAAGGAGCGGTAGGTATAGTGGGGTTTCAGAATTCCCACTCACCCGCCAACAGTGGAGGGCAGGTACGATAGACAGGAAAACCTCCAGATAGTCAACAGGCCCACCCCCCCGACTACGCCTCAGAATACCGAACGCCCCCAATGAGTCACGAAAACAAACGAAACGAGACAAAAAACTCCACTAACACTGCGGCGGAAAAAATGACTCGAGTGATATGTCATGATTCGTGTGAGTAGTTTGCCAGTACAGTATGATATCTGATGCTGTATAATTTGTTGACATCCAGGACCTATACTGGGTTGCACCTTTCCAATTGATTTATATCTCATTATTGCACCTTCAGGTTGCTTTTTTTCCAGTCGACATTTCTTCTCAGTATTCCCCATAATCTAGATCAAGAGGGTTATGTGATTTTCTTGAATCGACATATTGTGTTTCCCACTTGGTAGAGCTGTTGTAGTGTGTATAAGTGTCCTTTCATTTAAAAAAAGAGAGAGAACGTTGATTTCACGCGTCATGTGCTTTGATGGCACGAAATCGTAACACCACCGGACAAGTAGATTTGTGAGTATGAAAAGTCCCTTTACCCACGTCCCCACCTTTTCGATATTGGGTAGAGAAAAAACAAAAGTCACAACACTACGCACCAAAAGTGGGCTACGAGATCGGGAGGAAAAATGGGTACAGCACTGTACTACACTGGGCGAGTACAGTACATACCCGTGAGCAGACCGGAATATAATTGAGCCCCGCTCTCGTGTGTTACCGCTTGTACCTGTTAGAATTCCATTGGCCGTAACAGCGGGGCAGAACACTGCTGCCTGTTTTCCATGATTGATGGATGGGTGGATGGTGACCGGGTTCTGGCATGATGGGTTGATGGGTAGGGGTATGTGAAACTAGTTTGCTTCCAACAGGGTGCTCCCGTCGGCAGGATATTGGCTAATTGAGGCGGAGGGAGGGCGATTATTTTGAGCTTGAGAGTGGAAGGCTGTAATACGTAGCTAGCTTGATTGACATGATAAGGTGGAGATTTGGACGAATGGATATGTCTGAAAAACCTCCAGCAGGAGTAGTGGCCATGTTTCGGCGGACAACTGCTAGTTCGGAGTCCATTCTCCATCTAAATATGCACCGCTGCAAAAGAATAAAATGAAATTAAAATCCCGATAGTAAGTGTTTCATTCAAAACAGAAAAATGCATTGTATATTACTATCATACTATAGTAACAAGCACGCACTAAACCGTTAAAATGGAGAAAACGCCCTCTGGAGCCATCCTTATCTACCCACCCACCTACGAACTACAGCCCGAAATGTCCAAATCCTCTCTCAACAGAACTTTAACCTCCACCCCAATCAGAATGGTACCAGCTTCATTTATCCTGATTGAGAACCCCAATTCGGCCAATCCCTTAACTGCAGCCTCTATTCAAGCAAGCAAACCTTGGCCCGCACTGAGGATCTTGCTCCCCAACGCGCTGCATTCTAGTGATTGCTTTAGCCTCAACAAGGACATCATAGAGAACACCTGGGCCGCCCACGTGCGACAGCTACAGAGTCATAGGGCGGTGGTTGATAAATAACTTGGATCGAAGGGAAGTCGTTTTCAGGAAGATCTTCTGAGCCGAAGAGGTAACTTCTGGGATTGCCTATTTGACAACGGCAATGCTTAGTCTCCTACTAATTCTGACGCCACCGGAATGCAATGGGGATGAGACATCTACCTCCTTCCTCTTGAATGTTGAAGAGGGTGCTTGATCATTAACCTCTTTGTTTGAGGAGTATTAAACGATCTCCACAGCATGCCTGTATATATTTGAGGCTCTTCTGGCGTGACCGGACCTATAGGTGACCTTTCTACCGGAGAGTTAGATGGCGTCTGGATCCGTGATGTTGATGTTCAAGCCGCCCAGGCGTGATTGAATAATCGTCGCAGGTTAAGAATGAGTGTAGCGAGGAAATGCGATTCTGGTAACACTGCTGAAAACCAACACTTAGATTTCTTCATAGCTAAGGGTAGGTTGGCCAACCCAATTGCGATGAGATTTCACAGCTTGCGGTTCTCACTGGCGAGTCAATGGTATTCGCGACACCCAAAACTATACACTTTGAATATCGTCCACCGGGTTAGTGCAGAAAGTTGTACATGACGCCTTTGCCCCAAGTTTCCAATAAATCAAGTTCATCTAGCCGGACGAAGCGAGGAACCCTGCGAGGGCTATGGTTGCTGAAACCTGACTGCCGCACCACCGAGGTTAGGTAGAGACTTATACGATTAACTGTAAGGACCTCCCATAGAAGAGAATGCACCCGGTGGAGATCCATGAAACTTCTTTCCTAATTTTGACAAAGGTAAAGTCATCTAATGCTACCAAGGTTACCAAGTACGGTAACTGTAAGATAACCTTAGGAACCGTAGTGCCTTTTCTAGTGACAGGAGCCTGTGAGATGTAAAGACCCCATCCGGTTCCTTCCTGAATAACAGCGGAGAGTTGCGTCTACTGCCCTGTAAACTCAGCCACACGACAGGCAAAGATGGGGTAAACCCAGACAAAGAGAGAGGAGCTGTATCATGTGATGAGCTCAGTCTCCCAACGCAGGTGTTGGACCAACCGGGCCCCGGGGGAAAAAGCCTTTACTAGAATCGCCAGGAGTGTTAGCCGGCGCGGGCGGTATTTCCTCCCTCCGCAGCGGCCACGCGTTGCCAGTTAGTTGATAATTGAGACCAAGTTTGTGTCGTCACCGCAGCGGTGAATACTGCGATATAACTCGAAGGATGTTTTGGGAATTGGTAGGTTAAGGGGGCGTCTGTGTTGCAGGGGGAACCGGTGCAGCTTCTGGCGTACTGTCAGTTTTACGTTTAGTGTATCGTGGTTGTTGGTAGGTTTTTTGGTGCAATTTGTAGTGGGTAAATTGAGTGATATGGTATGGTAAGGTGGTGGTGGCGGTGGTTGTATGTTCTCCGAGAGTAGAGTAGAAGCTTAAGGCCCCAATGCGATCTCAAGCAGAGCACCTCTCCAAAGCCCTAACACGTCAATTAGGCCAGAACCTGCATTTGTGGCGGCCAACCACCTTACCCGTAACGTATGGACGCGAGGCGCATAATTTCTCAGCCCGCCAGGTAACTATAATAATAATATTATAATATTATCATTGTTTCTTATTTTTTATCTGACTGTCCATAATTATATCCTATTATCCGTTGACGTTTATTTGGTAAGTTATATTATTCCTCTATGTCTTAATAGATTGAATACTAATACTCAATATAATACAAAGAAATCTAATAACACGACCAAAGAAAAACATGCTATTGTGATGACGAGGAGGAGAGCTAGGTGGTCGTCCACATAGTACCCAAACCTTGAACCAATTGCGCTATGAGACTTTGGATCAAGATTTAGAAGGAGATAGTGAAACCAATAGGGAAGAAGGTTCTATTATAAATGAGAGTAATAAGTTGAAACAGATAAGAAATATCATAATAGAAGAAAAGAAATACTCAGAAGCTGGGTATGATGTAGTGCAGAGTGAACGTGTTGAGATTTATGAGTCTGATCAGGAGGAGAATAATCTGTTGGATGGTACCCAGCTGGGAAAGAGCCAATCTAGACAAACCTTATAGAGACAGCGAAAGAAGAGACAACAACAAGTGATAGAATCTGCCTCAAGTTTAGAAGATAATAGTAAGTTTGTAGACCTTGATTAGCAGTTTTATATCATAAGAAATCTTACAACTAAGTGCTTTATGATTATAATAAAAAGATGCAAGTGAAGTTGAAACTCCTGATTATGAGAAAGCACAGTTCAGTTGGTTGAGGAGGGTTATAGGAACTGGCCAAGATTGAGTATAGTTCACTATCATGAGGTGAAAAGATAAATTCTGTCAAATGGTAAGTATTCGTTATTACTGAAGGTAAAAATAGATATAAATCAGAGATTAATAACAGTATTAGCAATTCGAGATTTATGACAACAGATAAAATCTGAGAAATGTAAACTTCATGGTCTTAGCCATGAGCACCAAAACCAGGTTATGGAGTTGATGAGATTATACAGACTTAGTTTAAGCAAGCCAACATAGATTATTCCATGAATAAAAACTGGGCTACTCGTGGCTGCTGCTGGAGAGAAAGGAGAGTAGGTTGCAGGACGAATATTAGAAGTGGAGTGGAAATGGATTAAATCCTGAGAGGTTTCATTACTGAAGAAGTATGAATATAGCAGTATCTTATTACGTTTAGATGAGGAGGACACACAAGGGTCGTAATTTGGAAGTTCATGGGAAGAGCACCAGATAGACTGACCCTATACCTTCTTGTGGCTGCTATTATAACCTATTGGACTACTGGCCAGTTACAGGACTGCTCTGAGCAAATTAATGAGCCGGTTGAGGTTATCGCTAGTTCCAGTACTGCACCTCTCCTAGATAATAGTTGAAATGGCATGGGCTTCGAAAGTCAGGTTGCAAAGGTCTTAAAAAGCAGTACGGAAACTGTATGGCTCCACAAGCTTAGTTACAAATATAAGGAAGTTATGAAAGAGGTTTATCATGATAGACATGAGTGAGAGGATGTGGTAGCATATAGGCAAAATGAGTTCCTCCCTGCACTAGACCATCTTAAACAATTAATGGTAAAATGGGAGTTGGATGTTGATAGTAAGCCAGTGATGATCTTTCATGAATGTTTACCTTAAGAGCAAAAGACAATTGTGATTAATATTCATGACGAGTTGATATTTAACTCCAATGATGGAAGAGGCTATGCTTGAATGAAGGATGGTAAACCACCACTACAGAAAATATCAAGAGGAAAAGAGATTATGGTCTCAGACTTTGTGACAGATGGAAGACAGCTACAGGTACCAAGCTAGTTATTGGCTGAGGAGTTGCCCTTATTTGGACTTTCTCCTGATATGAATTTCTGTTATAGTCTATATTCAGCTACAATCAAAGTACAGTATGTGAAAGATCTATGGTGGAAAGGGGACGACTTAGTAAACCAAGTCCTACAAGTTGCAATTCCTATTTCGAAGGGGCATACCGAGTATGTCAAGTACTATTTCTTCTTGATAATACCACTAGCCATTCGGCCTTCGCAGATGATGCCCAGTGTGTAAATAGTATGAGCCTCCATCCTGGAGGTATACGAAACAAATTCTGATGAGTAATCAATCCTCTTAAATGGCAACTCTAAGTGATGGGTGATCAATGTAGTGTTCTAAAAGGTGTAAAGATTGTTTAGAGGAGTGAGACCTGTTGGGAAAGGAATTACATCTTCAATATATAAAGCCAACAACCAATAACTAGTAAAAGACTGGTATTTTAGGTGGTACCTGCTGTGGACAGGCACTGAGTGCAGATTGGCTTGACCTTCATGACAAGAAATACCGATTACAGGAAGCAGTTGAAATCCAGGATCATCTAGTCTGCTTCTATCCAAACTTATACTGTGAAATTAATTTGATTGAATATATGTGGGGATCTGAACTGTGCTGCACATTTGAAAAATGCGGATATGGCATCAAAGAATTGTGCAAACTAATTCCTGAAGTATTGGAATCAGTTCCACTTAAACATATCTGGAAATATGCAAACAAGTTTGAGCGAATTCTAAATGAATATCGAAATGGAATGGAATATGATTTAACAGAATTCATAAGTACAATACAGTACACATATCAGAGCCATAGACGTGTTAGTTATAGAGATCAATATACTTAAATAATTATTCTATATATTTATACTTATATTCTATTTGCATTTATCATACTATCATATATTTCTTCATTTTAGACTCCATTCAGCATGTCATTTTTATGGCATAAAAGTGACTTTTATAGCATATTTTTTAGCATATTAAAGTTTTTATATAAGAGTGTGTTCGGCATGTGTTACAAAATAATAATATATTTTTATTATGTTTATAAATTTTTATTATATATTTTTATAGTAGGGCTAGGTATAGAATCATGAAATAGCACTCAAGCAAAGGATAAACCTCTGAACTCTAAAATAAAAAGTTTCTTCTTGTATGTTACATAATAATCGCTTGCATATCTCTACTTGAATCCCATTATTCCTTATTTTTATATGATAAATGAACTACAATTATCCTACACAAATTCTCACTGAATCCATGATACTAGCTATGATTCTGACAATACAGCCTCCTCCAACTGGGATTCTGTGGTTTCAGAAAGTTATACCTCATTCAGAATTAATGGCTGCTTTTTACTCCATACTTTGAGCAATATTGGGGAATATATCGACTATCGTTTTGACGTCAAAAGAATTCGTACTTCAGCTCTTTCTGGTAAAGCATATGTTGCAGAGCTTCTCTGTAAATACAAAAGAGCAGCAGTTTCAGGAGGTACTTTGTATGCCTCATAGTATGTTCCTCAAACTATACAAATGGTTGGATATCCAGGTGAACTTGCATAGTACAAGGAATCTAGCTGTTACTAAACTGGTCGCTATGTTTGTATGGGCAGTTTCGTATAGTGGTTCGAACCATATAGTTCAAGAATGTTTTCAGAAGAGAGGAGACACTGTTAGCCAGTTAGTATCCTATGTGTTTGACTTTTGGTATGTGCTCTAAGTTGAGTAGTGTGATGCCTTTTTTCTTTTCTTTCACACAGCTCTGTGGCCTGGTTGCCAAACGCTTAAAATTTTTTTTATATTGAATTTCTTTATTAGCATATATGCTATTTTCGACTTTTATTGCGATATATTTTTATTGGTACATGCCGAACAGAGCCTTATACAATTTATTTGCTATATAACATTTGTCATAATATTATTATATTAAAATACTACTGTCATATAATACTTTCTCATATTTAATCTAATTATTAGCCCTTAAGAGATGGTCCTAATACCTTATTTTATGGTCTGTAATATTTGGTCTTGGCATCCAAGGCAGCTCAGCCACATAACACATTTTTTTCAGCCTGGTTGAGGTTTTGGACTGCACAAACCATACCCATATGATTATTACGATAGTGTGTCGTGAATAGGATGGTCAAGTGTAATCGTGTCGGCAATGGCTCGAACAAAGGGGCAGGATGATAAACCGACTATCGCCGGCAGAGTACAAGATGGACCAATAGATATATCCCTGGCGCGAATGTGGGCACGTTTCAACAAGCAATCTCACCAAAGCTCCCGGGTGGGGTTTTAGCTAACACTGCAATATCTCCCGGCTGAACTTCTAGACGAGGTTCGGCTATAGTATATTTCAAGAATGACACAGCAGAGCAGTGAAGACTGCAGCAACAATAGGCCCCTTATTGCTTTTAAGGTTCGCATGCTTCGAACCAATTAGTGGTCTACCCTGGATCTCTTTTGCCTTTGGTGAGTGAATGAAGTTACACGCAACTAGCGTGGTTCTACGGGCGTTATTTGTTCATATTATTTTAACTAGTTTACGTTTATCTGTAGTGCAAACTTTGGAGTAGCAAAATAGATCTGTATTGCTATGGATGAGTACATAATTGCTACTAACATGAACCCAATTGCAAGCCAAGTATAGTATTTATGAACCATTATCTCACCCGCCGATTTGGCTTGAAAACTCCACTGATTTAGCTTTTACCTTGGACTTTGAAATCAGCTGTATTACGCGGTAGTATCGGTTGACCAATCTCATATTGCTGACCAGCTTCCTCCATCGCCATGTCCATGATCCATTGAGCCTGATGCAGGAGATTTTCGCCTCTCGCGAGCTTAGCCATGAGGTAAAACCAACAGGCAGCATTACCAACGGTTCCAACTTCATCGCTCACACTGGCCTTTGCATACTTGCTCATCTTGGTGTAAAGATCATTGTCGGTGTACAGATCGAAGAGATGGTTGGCAACAGAATCCGTATCGCCAACATCAACAAGAAACCCAGATTTTCCGTGTTGAATCTGCAAAGGAATACCACCGGCCCTTGTGGCAACAACAGGCTTTCCATGATACAAGGCTTCGGAAACCTTGACTTCAAATCCTTCACGCACGGATAGCTGCAAAACGATTTTCGCGGTGGTTATCATTGCATTCAACACTTGAATAATGTCAGATTTGTTTGCGGAAATTTCATCTCGGAAGAAGACGTACTTTGATCACTGGGCCCAATTCGCACCACAACCACATCCTTTGCAATAGCAGCATATGTCGACTGCTTAAGCAACTTTGTCGTTTCGGCGACAACTAACTCGGCATCTGGATCATCGATAGCCCCATGTCCACAACTAAATTAGTCAGTATGAAATTGTTCAAGAACCAATGACTTGACATGAGTATAGAGTTTAGCATACATCAGCAATTGGGGAGGAAGCCTTTCAGGAGCATCATTGATCATGCGATCGCACAATTTGCGGTAGGATTCAATGACCTCGGGAATTCCTTTGCTAGGGTCGAATCTCGCAATTTGAGTGATATACTCTCTTGCAGGGTACAGCAGATGGTTCCTGGGAGCAACCAACAGAGTTAGTAATTTTATCATCAAGATGAACAAATCTTTTGCAAGCTTAACTTACATTTTCCTCTCGTTGCATAAATTATGAAGATTGTGATGATAAAACTTTAAATCCCATTCTCGCAAGGGTTTGTTAAGACCATCAAGCCTGTATTCATTAGTGCAAGAAAATCATTCTGAGGCGAGAAAACTAACCAATCAGTGCAAGCAGGCATTAATCCAATCATGTTAAATGGAACATTATGCGGAACAAATTTGTCGACCGGATGACTGATAAAGACATCCGCTTCTTTCACATAGTCCCAGATCCACTGCCATACCTGTTCTTGAGGGCTACCAACCCGTTCAACCAGGTCCTTGCGGACTTCGATATGGGACCGGTAAATAATCTTGACTTCGGGGCGAGCCTTTTTGATTAACGGAATCAGACCCGGCATTTGGGGATCATCGATAACAACGACGTCGGCTCCTCCCGGAGCAAGTGGACCCCCAGGTGAGAGCCAATATCTCACGGCATTTCTTCTAATCCAATCATTAAGCAAGGACTGCTTCTCATCGTCAAATGTCACTCCTGGCTTTGCAACACCTTGGAGGATGTTGTGATTCGTCTTGGTTATTCGAAAAGCCTCGGCATCGGCCTCTGGAATGTACCTGTCACGAACATTAGCAAACAAATGCTATGCTATGCGCTATGAATGAGATGGGAACAAACCAACTCATATCAACACCCAATTCCGAGCAAAACCTCACCAAAGCATGCCTCATTAACGCTACCCCACCTCCCTGCGGGGTAGCCGAGAAAAAGGCTATTTTAACGGGTGAACGCTCAGCGTCTCCTGTGATTTGACCATCATTGTATCCCCTCAACTCAGAAGCATACTTGTGAAGTGTGTTCCAAGTAACCTTGTGAACAGTACTTTCGTAATCCGTCAAGCCCTCGACTAACTTAATAGCTCCTTTTCAGTCTGGCAACACCTGATTTCTGGAACCAATTCTGACAATCGGGTTATGGTCTTGGTCAAAATAGCCAATGCACTCTTGTGCTGCGGAATCTGCCTGCTCGGCAGCGTTGATAATATTATCACCAAATGTCCCGCATCTTCTCGTCTGCACCTTCAATAGCACGCAGACAATATCCAGAGTTTTCCAAATGTATGGAGAAATTCCGGGACAAATTTCGTCTAGACCTAGTGTAACACCAGCGCCCACGAATTTACCCTGGTTAGAGTTGGAAAGGTCTCTAATCGTTTCTACGATACCTGCCCTAATCTCGTCCGGGATATTGTTGCCATCACTGAGGGTTAATCCTTTGGCGAAGCAATTAATTATGCAATGATGGTCGCGAATTGAGAAGGCAATATTGAGTGCACTGTCACAAGTCATAGTAGCAGCCATCCCAATATAGAGAGGCTACACGATCCAGTTAGTAACGAATTTGTGTTGTTCAATAATCATTAAACAATGATTGGCAATAATAACCAGTCTCACAAAAAATAAAGTGAAATTGGTGCCGGGAGCGAAAGGGAGTAAACTTACCACTACTGGTTGATCACCCCAGACAGTTTGTTCAACCGTACTATGCGGAGATGCTGCAGTACCCACGGAGTATTTGACATCCGAGTCATCCATAATTGGCTGACGTGATGAGAAAAGAATGATTTCGGAGCGCTAAGTTGCTCAAAGTAAATTAAACTCAAAGAGGACAAGTGGAGGATAGGATATCAAGAAGGCCTAGACTTGTTAATTGAAGCTTGATCTTAGTAAAACGAATGTGTATTGAGGGAGGATAGGTGGTAGGGGAGAAGAGATGTGGGTGAGGGGGGAAGGAAGGATGTATGGCGAGGAGAGGAGAAGGCGAGAAAAGAAGGTTGCTTTCGCCTTCAGGTCCGGATGGGACGGGCGGGCATTTTGACGCGCACCCCCACCCCGCCCAGGACTTACAGAGGGTCTTGTATAATTCCGGCCGTCTATACACAACACAACACCTCGGGCGTTGAATTGGGGGGCGCCTTGACATCAATTTAATTTAACACAAAATTAGGGCACATTAAAATTAGGTTGCACTTATAAGACAATAAATTTCTCCATTATTTTTACAGACCTGATGGTTATTCCTTTCTGAACCATATACCTCACCAGGATGATAGTCAACTGTTATTCTCCTGATTTAGTGACGATAAGGAGGACACCCCAATTATCTTAATAACAATGGAACAAAATTATAACATATCGTAGAACATTGGAGTTAAAATAGAAATTGGGAAATTGATAGAATTTCGACGGACAAGTATTATAATAAAAATAAAACTTAACATGACATACTTACGACCTAATTTGAATGTGTACAAATTCTGTGTTATACTAAGTCAATGCCAAGGCGTCCCCAAGCAACACACAAGGTATTGTTTATAGACAGCCGGAACCATAGTCTTTTCAAGAGGTGGGATATGCCAGGTTCCTACTGGTAATGCCGACTCCTGTAGGTAATTGTCAAATCCTAAGGGTAATGATGGATTCCTATAGTTGATGGGTTAGGTGCTGCAGGTAATGCTCATGCCAGCGCGATAGAAGTTCAGGCCTAGGGGTTTCAAAAATACTTATGTTATTATAAAATACCATATTTTGACAATAGGTTTTATACCATACATACAATACATACATGCCCTAAAGCTTTTATCCTAAATTGTAAATCCTAAGCCTTGACCCAATGATAATTTGTTGTAAGGTGCGTTGCATCTAAAGCATGCACCTGGCTCATTCAATATGTAATACTTAACACTGTGAGGAATTAGGTCTTTACAATTGAAATCACAATTCATCAACACCTGCAATTTCAAGTACTTTGAAAAATTATCTACTATAGTATTTTTGTTCCTTTATGAAGTGCTGTTTTTTGATTTATATTTTAAATCTATTGTGATAATTTAAGACCTATGTAATTTCCTCACTATGGTGCTCATGAATATGTGATGGTAGTGAGAGTTAATAATTAATCAAGTTCAATTACAAACTAAAATTACATAACCGTAAAGTATTTAAAGAAAAAAGAAACAGATTATGTTCAATTTATATTAGTAGTTGGAGTAATCTGCTGATGAGATTTGCATTGTGAATATACTAAATTTCAAGCTCTGGTAATGTATACACAACATTACTACTGTAAGCATTCATAATACGTACTATGCGAGAAAGGTATTTCTACATAGGCTGTAGTAGAATGGATGAAAGTGCCTGAGGTACTAATTGTGTCAGAGAGCAAAAGTTATTTTCATACTTCTTGTGAGTATATTACTTTACAGCACTCTAATATTACTCAATTAAAGTTATTTCACATTGGAAGAGTGGGTAGAGTATGACTAGACATCATGTTTTTTCAATTTCCTCTTGCAAATGTGATCTTTGTACCTTAAAATCTGCTTGTATAGCTAATAAAGTACATGTATAATAGTTACCACCTTACAGGTACAGTGAATTTAGTTTTAATCTTTTTCTAGTTTTAATTGGAATAGAACACTATGCTCAAAATTCATGCCTACTTTATGGCCAAAGGCCTTGCTTAGTTAGAACTAGTTTTAGTCCTTTGAGAATTTAACTAGGAAGTATCGTAGATTGCATATAACCTTGATTTAGCTCCTTGTTATCAAGCACAATTCTGTTTCAAATTAATATTGTTATTTAAACTACCTGATTTGAAGTTCATTGCTGATATACCCAGGGCATTCTTAATATCTTTGTTAACAATATCAGGATCTGATACATAGGAACCACTCTAAGAAACGTAAGTCTACTGGGAATTAGAATCTCATGTCTCTACCCACTCCTCTCCTGTCCTCTTACAGGGCCCGAATGTTATCACACAGATAAATACTTGTTATGTCTTGTGACTATCGGGCCACAGAGTTGAAGGTAATAGAATAAGAACATATATGTTGCCAGAGTCAGCCCGATGGTGTTTTCTTTGCAGGAGATATATGCGGAGACATTCACGTATATTTGGAAAGTGGAAAACGGTGACTCAGTCAACTACTCAGAGAGCTACTAGGATTTACAGATGTGTCATCATTGTTATAAGCAATAAGTAAAAAGATGTTTTTACAAAAAGGATATAGTATCGAATGACAAAAGCTCTCCATGAGAAACTAGTGCATTTTCATCCACCCACCAATCACTAGAAGTGTCTGGAACTCTGAAAAACACTACCGTGGAAGCCAATAGACTTTACACACTCTTACAACTAGTTCCAAATATAAGGAGAGGTTGTGAGAATAGTTCTCAATACTAGAACCGCAATCGAAATCCTGATACCCAAAGAAACCAAGTTTTGCCAACTGAGAGATTATCTATCACTCTAGTATAATAGCCTCCTACAAATCAATAGGAAGTCTTACCAAAGAAATTTCTTATAATGATATTCTATAGAACTGTAACGTATTCGCAAGGTGCTAGTCATGTTATCGGTAAAGGTACAATAGTTGGCAGGTGGCCTGCTCTACTAGAGAGAAGGTAAGAGTTGAGAACTAAAGGAGATTTCGAAGATGTACTGAGAAACAAAGAAGTAACTGTTCAACCAAGTATATTGAAATACTGTCTATCAGAGTCTGCCTTTTTTATCGTGGAATCCAGGGGTCTTTAAATATACAAATCTTGTTCATGTTTAGCATGAACAAAACTACTCAAAGGTATCAAGTGATACGGTTTGGTAAAACAAACCAAGTATTAAATCGATACTTAAAACAGTACATAAAACAAAATTAAGTATCACAGGATACTTAAAACAAACTAAGTATTAAAGCCATACTTAAAACAAAATATAAAGCAAAACCAAGAACCCCCAACCTGTACTGGTTACATTCCCTAAAACAAAAGAACAGTTTTAACAAACAAAACCTAATAATAGTCAGAAGCGGAATCCGAGAAGATAAAGGCTTCAGTCTCCACTATGAGCTCTTTATCATAAGTATTACACCCAGGTCAGGATGAAATCCTTAGAAAATATCAAGACTCAAAGAAATGCAGATCACAGCAGTCAGGAATACCAGATTCATGCCGTACATCTACCCAAGCGTTATCGCAATCAGGACAGTAGTCTATCCTGACAATAGCGAAGTAGTCTTCAAGTTAGATAACATCCGGGTTTAACAACAGTCCAACAATCTTTTGTCGCAACCTGACATTAAGTTCCACATAGTTTGACATCATCATGGTATTCGGATGGTGAATGGTGATCAGATAAGGTTGTTGAGATTCTGGCTTCCTTTGCGTTCATCGTTCGAGGATGCTTTCGAATTCTGATTCAAAGTATAGTGCCCAGAACCTGTTCCTTGCTTCGAGTTCAACTTACAATCGCTCAGTTTCCGGCATTGTCGGTATCCAGCACCTTGTGATGTAATTGATCACTGAGAGAGGAATTTGTTTGGCATCTTGTCTTCCCACAATTCGTTTACTATATCCATATTGTACTCCACTCCTTCTAGCAGTTTCCAGCTGTTTTTGCTCATTGGGTATCCTTTCCATTTGACCAGGAACTGATTATTCCCATGCCAAAGGTGGTAGTCATAGATTTCTTCAATTTCCAATTCATTCTTCTTGTCTATGATGATACGGGTGGGTCGAGAGTGGATTCTTCCAGGGAACCTGGAGTAATTATTTGAGTAGAATCACTTGCTAGCAGAGGTGTAACAAATGGCAGTATTGCAGCAGTACACACATCTATCCATCTGGACCTCGTACTTTTCGGTATACTGGTCAAAGGATAAGACCTTAAAGGGTCCTCTCCATCATGGTTGTAGTTTCTTACGGCATTCAGCATAAGTAATAAACATGTTACCATAGACCATAGGCATGTCACCTAGTGGAATAGGAACATGCTTGCATCGTCATTTTTGAGCAGTAGTGGTACTCCAGAACTGGGAAGCATTAACAGCTTGGAAGGCATCATTCCCGATAGCTTGATCACGGGTTAAGTAGTAATTACAGGTGGTGATTGAGGAATTCTTGAATGGTGCTGTAGGTAGGAGAGGGTATTGGTGGTCAAAGACTACCTTGTATGGAGAGATTTCCAAGGTGTCTGAATATCGGGCGCTAATATATGCGGTGAGCTCAGTGAGGGCTGGTTCCTAGTTGGTCAGTCATTCATTAACCATGTTCCTAATTCAGGTTTTGACATTGCAGATCTTTCATCCTGCTTGGCCATTTGTCTGATGATAGCCAGGGGCAGCCATAATATGGTTGATTCCAAGTGAGCTCAAGGTCTGCTTCTAGAATCTTGCGGTAAAAGGGGAATCAGCATCACTGACAATAGATTATGGGTATTGATGGGGGGTAAATAGCTATCATGCGAGCTTATTCCAGCTGTGTTTAGAGGGGTCAGTTACCGTCATTGGTATGAGCCATGTGTATCCAGAAAACTGATCCACAGCTACCATGATAGTGACATATCCAGCGGACCTGTTCAATAGTCCTGCAATATCAAGGGCTTAGGATTCCAATAGTTCTCATGGTAGATGAAGGGTCTCTGCTTTCCCTTCAGGTAGTTGGATTCGTTCCTTATTCACCTGGCAGAGTTCACATTGTTTAACGAAATCGCGGAAGTCCTTTCACATTTCAGGCTAATGAACATATTCTGAGGCATATTGGAGGTTGCGGTCGGCACTATAGTGTCATTTGTTGTGGATTTCGGCAATGACATATTTCCTAATAATCATTGCATTGAACATATGACCTTTCGTGATATATAGGCAGTGTTCACCATAACGGATGCTGGTAGAGACCATTCCATTGGATATGTTATAGGAGGCAAGATCTCTATGTCTGGAGCTATCCATAGCTTTGAAATAGATTGTGTCATGGTGGTCTCCTGCTATCAACTGGCTTCGGAAAGAAGAGGTAAATTCCTCTGGAGTTGATTTAACATCTCGTTGATCCTCACTGAGGGAACCTCTTATCGGTTTATGAGGGTCTTATTAAAAGCTTTTATAGAGCAGTAAGTGATGCTCAAGTATCGCGGGAGGCATGAAAGAAACAAGGGTCTCATTTTTATATACTAGTAAGGGTCAACCGGACAGTGGTCGTGAATCGATCATGGGCAGAGAAGATGGCGGTAGTGATTGTGGAGCGTATAGGTAAGATATTGCATCTATATAGGCTGCTGCTTGTTCGAGTTCTTCAAGACCTTGGTGTCTTCTTGGGGCGGGGTTAAAGATAAGGGGAGGTTGGATCAATCTATGATGAACTTGATCTATTATCTCTTCTTCTCCTTCTACAGTGTCGACACTGGTGCTTTTGGAATCATTAGTAGAAGTATGGTACAGTCGCTGGTATCTGTTGCAGAATTTAATTTCAGTCGGGTGAAAGGAGTAGCTATCAAGGTAACAGTGGAACCAGTGGTGTCTGCTTTGTTCAAGCTCGCGAGGAGGTGTGCTGCAGAGGGTACAATTGTCTTTCCATTCGTTATCAATATCCTTTTTTCGTTCTGTTCCCGTAGCTCTGTACATGGTCTAAGAGAAAGAATTGGTGGGAGGGGCAGTACTGGCCGTAGCCAATAATGGTTCTTATTCACAGGAGGTATCATTAGGGCTATCTTTGTCTTGTCTTGTATGGTTACAGACAAGAGAATGGTCTGTGAGTGCTTGGTTTTTATAAAGATAGGAGAGAGCATCAGCTAAATAGTTGGTTCTTCTGGGAGTATAGATGATTGTTACATCATACTTGCTGATTTCTCCTATCCAACATGTTCTTCTCTTTCCAGAGACCATTTCTGTGTTAAGATTAGTGATTGGTTGGTGGTCGGTAACAATGGTGAAGGTATTGCCCATCAGGATGTGATTTAATGCTGCAAGGGCATCGATTACTGCAAGGTCATCCTTGTCTGTGGTTCCATAATTCATCAGTGAATTAGTAAACTTCTGACTCTGTGATGCCACCGGTTTTACTGTTTCATGAGACACTCCTTGTGCAATCTATGCTCCAACTCCAACATCTCATCCATCTGTAATCAGCCATATTGGGACTGGTTTGCTGTAGTCGATAGGCTGTATAACATTGGCATTCTTAATCAATTGCTTAATGTTGGCAAAGGCTTGGTCATGAGTGTGAGTCCAGACAAATTCCGCGTTGCCGGTAAGGTCTGTGAGTGGGGCTTTCACAGTAGTATGGTATGGTAGGAACTGGGAGATATATTTGACTAGTCCTAAGAATCGCCTGAGTTACTTTTAATTTCAGGATGTTGGTGATTCTGTTAAACACGATATTTTTCCAGGGGCTGCATGTATTCCTTCGTCATCTATCACATGTCTTAGGATATTGAGCGTATTAGCAAACAGGATTGATTTGTTTCTGCTAGCATAGAACTTAACATCTCTTAGTCTGGTACAAACCAAGCCTATATGGTAGGCATGTTCTGTTTCGGAGTTTGAGAATATAAGAATATTATTGATATAAACTCTTACAAAATGGTAGAGGTATTTGCTTAGGAGGTTTTCCATAATTCGCATAAAGGTGGCGGGCACATTCATATCACCTTGCAACATAACTCGGCTAATGAAACTTCAGAAAGTTGTTTTGAAACTGTTATGGCATTCGCTTTCTGGATCTAAGCTTGTCTCAAAGTAGGCATCGCTTAGGTCAATCTTGCTTTGGAATCTAGAGTGTCTAACTGCATTTAGAATTTGGGTTTGGTTTGGGATAGCAGAGCTGTCTATAACTGTTAGGAATACCAGAACCCAATACCTAGGAAACAGCCAAAGTAGGGTAACCCTATTTGGAATCGGAATCTCTGGTCTCCAACACCCCACTTCGGCTCCCTTACAGGGCCCGCGCATTATGATATATATTAATCTCAGCTGCGTCCTCTGACTATATTACCACAGAATTGCAGGTGTTAGAATAACACCTTATACATCGCCGCCGTCTGTCCGACCGGATCCTGTTCACGGGCTGTATGAGAGGTGAACTTCGGCTAGGTCTGGGAAGTAGAGCGGAGTGATTCCGTCAACTACCCAGAGAGCTGCTTGGCTCCAAAGACATGATACCTTTGGTATGGGCCATAGGTAATGGGACGATTTCACACAAAGAGATGTTATCAAATGGTAAAGGATCTCTACTAGAGACTAATAAATTTACATCCACCAAAAGGGTCTAGAACTCCAAAAGACACTACCAAAGAAGCCAACGACCTTCACGGAGTGATGCAACTGGGTTTCGGAACACGTCGTAGCTATGGGCTAATTCTCAATACTACGATAATTACTAAAACCTACTACCCAGAGAGCAACCAAGTGTTGCCGACCGAGGGATTAATTACCAATCTGGTGGAATAGCTTCCTGCGAGGTATTAGGAAGTCATCCAAAGAAAATCTATCGCTTGGGTATGGAGTTACAAAGGATCTGAGTCACACGACCTACAATGGTTGTAATGACGACCACCTTTGCAGATATAGGTGTGGATAAAACTGATCATTTTATCAATGGCGAAGACAATTGGAGCCAACTCAATTCGACTTAAGAACTAGGCAATAAGTCCAAAGACTCTGCTAATCGGGATATTACTATTGGAGACAGCATGTTTCCTAAGAAGAAATATGGTAATTAGCGAAGAGGGTGTGATAGTTTTCAGGGTCCACAGGTGTTCGCACCTGGGAAGAAAACTCGATGTTGTGAATTACGATTAAAGAAGTACATAGTTATATGATAAATAGATGTAGTCCGCGAACACTCAGACATGGAATATAAATATCGAAGTACCGCTCAAGCTTTAGACATCATCCAGCAATGTAGAAGATACCTTAACAATATAATATTGTTTTCACGATTCTACCCTACTTTACCTACTTTACTTCGCTCCCAGTAGTCATAAACGAAACGAGCGAAGTCTGCACCTTCTTAGACAATCTTCGCCTACAAAAACGAATCTCGATTGGCCTAGACAATCTTGAAGTCTATCAAGTTGTCTCCGCCTAACAGCATATTGTTAGATCTCTTTGCTACCAAGGATCTCTCATCGGTTACCACTTGCATGGGTTCGATTCACACTTTCAGTGAAGTCATTGATACTACGGTTAGCCTAGATATCCTTGAAGAACTATCACGAACTAATTCAATTTTCGAACTACTGACTAAGGTTCACTTGCCCTCTATTGGTCAAGTGTTTTCTAGTCAGTTTGAGCTTTCAGAAGCACCATTTCTGTTACAAGAAGCTCCTGCCTGGTATACTGACCCCAACCTAGTTCCTAGGGAAAAACAATTTCAAAAAATATTCGAAACCTAGTACGTACCAGAATTTAGTTGGAAACTCTTCCGTCACTTGGATACCAGTGGGGAAAGTTCTATTGGCAGTAGATTATCTGCTACAATACCTCTAGCATAGAGACTCAGAACTCATCTGAACTCCCCTTAAAACCTATGTTCTGCTACCGCACGATATGGGTAGGACACTAAGTATCCCTCTGCATCTTCTACTTAAAATGAAACCTCCCTGAACACGGGCTTCATAGCCCACTTACGAGAAAAAGAAGCTCGCAAACAAGCAAGAGAGATGGCTCAACCTCCTAAGCAGATCCTTCCAGGAGAACCAAGGGATACCTCAGGAGATGATCACTATACAAGTTTCAGTCATTCTTCCTCTCCCCCTCCCGCTCTTCGCAAACCAATTGGAGGACAAGAGGGCAGGACTCACCGTGTTCACCCATCCTCAAGAGCCCCTTCTCCCGCTTCACGATCTACCATACAACGTCCAAATACCCAATCAGCAGATCTCCCAAGGCTTGCCACTCGGGTAGGAATTATCATAGGTCAAATCCGACACGACATATCAACCAGTATTGAGACTGCCAATATTGCCATTGACACCCTATCCTCAGATTCTCAAGTCAATGCACGAGGACTGATAGCCATCCAGCAAAGATTGTTGGAAGGACAAGATATACATGACAATGACATTGGTATTATGTTATGTTAGTGTACAATGGTAGAAGTGAATGTCCAAGAAATCCAAGAAAGAATCAATAGGGAGATTGCCGTCAAATTGGCAGCGCAAGATGCACAACAAGAGCATCACGAAGGGGAAACCACCCAACTGTAGCGAGAAGCTCTGGAACGAGATCTCACCCTGGAATGCACTTTCCAAGAGTTCAGGACACAACAGACCCAACAAAATACCGCAATGCAAACCTTAATATCCAATTTGGCTGCACAGCAAGAAAGAGACTCAGAACGGTACAGTGACTTTACTCATTCCATCCAGAAGGATCAAGCACACATATCCGATACCCTATCAGTAGTTCTTAAGAAGCTTAAGGCACTAGATAGTGGACAACCCAGTGGTCGGCACGCTATGTTCGAATCAGTCACAGAAGAATGAAAAGTCACCGCAGAACTCGGAGAACCTGAGGAAATTCCTCCTCGAGATAAAGGGAAACAGAGAGAAGGAGAACCTCCCAATTTCGTAATACCGAGCAGCGACTCGGATGATGGGAGTGATGATGGAGATGACGATAGAAACGGAGAAAACGTGGAGGAGGACCATCCACATTCAAAAGGGGATTAACCCTGGAACAGTTTGGAACATCTGATACACTTGCAGAAGTATTGGCTCAAACTGTTAAACGACCGGCAGACCAGCTCCTATTTTTCGAAGCAAAGACCAGTCAATGTGTTTACTATTGGTTAACAGAATGTGTAGACTACTTAGAACAAAACCTAAGAATCTGGGATGATGATCGAGAACGCATCATATATGCCTTGGGTGGGACAAAAGGGTAGCAGGTCTGTCCAATAGCTGTATGGTATCGACGCGCAATGGATAGTCTCCGCGGAGAAGAACAAGACCTGGAACTATCTTCTTGGACTCGATTTGAGTACGAATTTACTAGTCGGTACACCCCTCTTGAAGAAGGACGAAAGGCCATGTGGGATATGATATCTGTGGAGTACAAAAATGATATTCAGACCTTTATGGGGAAAATGCATAATCTGAATATCCAGGCCCGATTAAGGAAACGAGCCTGGTGAATGGCATGCGATAGGAAGGTGCCCTCCACGATTAGGTGGTGACTCTCCTTAAACAAGTATGATACCGATGCCGAATGGGAAACAGTAGTCCACGAAGCAGGAAAGGATGAGGAAGAACAACAGGAACGGGACTACTGAGACCGGGACAAATCGAAACCCGTAAGGACATCTTCGGACAAGAAACCTGCAGACAAAATTCAATCAAAGGAAAAAAGGGAGAAACCCTTCATAAAGGGAGGTGGTCCCTCGAAGAAAAGGAAATAGGCAGTGGAACCCAATAAACTGGTAAAGAAATCTACTGGAACTACGAAGTTAACACACACAATCTTCAAAGCTGCTCACGAAGGAATCCCCCAGTCAACTATTGATGAAAGAAAGTGGGATGTCAATTGTACACGTTGTGGTAAGAAAGACCACGACTACAAAACCTGCGGGGGACAAATTCAGGTGTTTAGAACAAGGGCAGATGACTGCCCATTCAAGACACTAAGGCCTAGAAGGGTGACAACAGTTAACCATCCCAGAAAGATTTCTGCCACCCAAGTTCCAAGAGGTAATAAACTCTGGGAACTAGATGACGGCGAAGAGATGACTTAGGTCATCTTATTGGTACCGACAACTAAGGTGTTTGGGTAGTCTAGAGAAGACATTCTCTCTAGGAATCGAAATCAATGGCAAATTAAAGGGACGTCGAAGTGAAGAAAATGACCTTGCGATCGTGACCTGAGTGGGAGTACACGCGTCCTTGTTGCTGCAAGGTCAAGGGGATTAGTAAAGAGCAATGTATGCATTGGCGGCTCCTCTATGCTTCCTAAGGGAGTGACACAAGCTCGACCCAATTACCTATCGCATGACCGTGAGGGTAGTCAGGCAGATGATCTGGATACTGAAAGGTCTCCGATAAGAACCAAAACCGGGACAGGAAACAGACAGCAACAAGGGTTTTGGAGGGAGCGACAGTAGGGCTAAGATGAAGGATTTAGAGGATAAGCAAAGCACATTTTGATCTACATGAGAAATAGGTACAAGAGCTCTAGACCTTACCTTTAGTTACTCCTTCTTAGGTGCCGTGCTGGTACCGAATGGAACTCGATAAAGTGAGGACACTGTCTAGGGTTAAGCGAGAATGGAGAATAAGCCTGGGAAGGTTATCAAAGAGACAGCTGACGAGCCCTAGGTACCCGGCTTTTGTTTCCATGATATCTGGACGATGACAGAGACCCCCTGGATTGCATCCACTAAAAGTAAAAGTAGACGGTATGGGAACCCCTTAGCAGGGGGTAAAGACCGCTAGTAGTGGACTGCCTGATATACCAAGTGGAAACAAGTTTGTCAGAGGAGACTTAAAGGGTTGAAACTGCGTGGGCGCGATAACAAACATCCCAGTTATTATCAAACCTCAGAGTTGTCGAAACGACAAAACCACAATTTCACACAATACCCAAAAAAGCGCGCTTTTATCGCACCAAAGCCTAGAAGATATGATTGTCCACAGGGACATGCGTACATTCACATTATAAATCCGAATCGTCAGCGCTACAAAATATGAGTGCTATTAGATTCAGGATCCAATGTGTTCCTAATCAACACAGTACTCGTAAAAGAATTAAAAATGCCATTCACAGAGAGACTGAATCCGGTCAACATTGAAGGCTTCGATAGAGCATCAACTCCATCGGGAGGAAAGTTCTACAAACACCCTATTTGGCTTGAAATAGAATGAAACAAACACATGTCTGAAGTTGCGTGTGAAATTGCAGCAGCAGGTGATTACGGGATGATAATCTCTTTCGGGTGGTGGAATTCAGAGCACCCCCTATCCAACATTGGAGAACCTACAAAATGGGAATTTTGGGATTCTAAATGCAAAAGCTGCATGGAAGAAGAGGATAAAGCAATTGCGGATATGTTCGAATACAATGAAACTGTTGCTTGGGATGAGAATGCGATCCAAATAGGAAAAATTGGAGTTGCAGAAAATCCTTACGAGATCAACTTCAATTCCATTCCAAAACACTACTGGAAATTCAAGAAATTATTTCTCCCACAAACGGCGGCAAGGTTAGCCCATAGGAGAACCTTTGATCATGAAATTAAATTTGTCAAGAGAGCCAAACGCTCTTGCGGACCCATTTGTCCTCTGTCTGATAAACAACTTAAGGTGTTACAAGAATACCTCAATGATATGTTACGACAAGGAAGGATCACGAAGAGCCAATCGCCTTTTGGTGCCCCAATTCCTTTTACACCAAAGGCAGACGGAAGACTATGACTCGTAGTAGACTACCGAAACCTGAACAAGATAACCATCTTGAACAAATACCCACTACCATTGATGTTGGAGTTACCTGATCGCGTGGCCGGAGCTAGCATCTGTTCTAAAATTGATTTAAATGATGGCTACAATCTCATCTGAATCAAAGAGGGGGATGAATGTAAAACGGCCTTCCGATCACACGATGGACATTACCAGTATAAGGTCATGCCTTCCGGATTAGCTAATGCTCCAGCTACATTTCAGGACCTGATAAATGAGGTCCTTCGAGCATACCTAGATCAAGAAGTCATATGTTATTTGGATGACATTCTCATTTATTCCAAAAATGAGAAGGAACATATTGAGCTGGTAACAAAAGTGTTACAATGATTAACAGATTTCCAACTCGCGATACCAAAAAAGAAATCATTCTTCCATATTAAAAAGCTAGAATTCTTAGACTACATGATAGCCGTCGATGGGGTATCCATGAGTACACGAAAGGTGGATTCAGTATTAAACTGGAAATCACCATGTCGGTTAAAGAAGTCCAAATATTTGAAGGATTTGCTAACTTCTACCGACATTTTATAGAAAACTTCTCTAAAATTTGTGCTCCTATTATGGAAACATTGAAAGGCAATCTAAAGATGTTCCAGTAGGGCCCGGAATAGGAAAGGGCCTTTGAGGAGCTTAAAACAAAATTTACTTCGGCCCCAATTTTGTACAATTTCTTCCCGGAGAGAGAAACAGTTGTGGAAACGGATGCTAGCGACTTTGCCTTGAGCTGCATCCTATCCCAGTTTGTGGAAAAAATACTACATCCTGTAGCTTTTCATTCCAGCAAGCTGAATTCTGCAGAGCGAAATTATGAAATCCACGACAAAGAACTATTGGCGATATTAGAAGTTTTCAAAGAATGGCGCCAATACCTGGTTTTGGAACCGAAAAACCTATAACTTTGTACACCAATTACAAAAACCTCCAATATTTCCTCACCTCAAAGGTCTGGAGCGGATGACAAATCCGTTGGGTGGACAAGTTAGTGGATTACAACTTGAGAATTATTTCCCGCCCAGGAAGGAGAGGGGGAAAACCTGATATACTCAGTCGAGTGCCAGAGTGCCGTTCTGAGGAGGGAGCTGCACATTGTGAATCGGCGATATTAAAACGCCAACATTTCCAAATTGGTTCAACAACAAGAACTGCAAAGGGGGAATTTCAAATATACTGAATAGCGGGCAGTAAAACAAATGATACAAGTATTGATGATATACAGGAAACTCCTAACTGGAATAAATCAGACTCGGTGATTCGAGTAAAACGATTAGATACCAGGGCAAGAGTGCCAACTAAAGGCTCAAGACTGGCAGCAGGCTATGATCTCTATGCAATGCGGGAAAACACAGTCCCAGCACGAGGACAGTTAGTTGTTGGAACTGGTATTGCAATTGGTATACTGACCGGAGCTTATGGAAGGATTGCTCCTAGAAGCAGACTCACAGTCAAAAGCAGTATCTGCATTGGTGCTGGAGTAATCGACACAGATTATATCTGCGAACGCAACGTACTGCTATTTAACTATTGAGATGCACACTGTCACATCAAGGCCGGCGATCGCATTGCCCAACTAGTTATAGGAAAAATTAATACTGCAGAGATGATGGAAATAGACAACCTAGACAATACCAAAAGGGGTACATCGAGATTTGGCAGCACAGATATCGCAACAAGGGCTATTACTATGCGAGAATTAGAATTGGTAGTTGCCCAACTACAGGCGTCAATAAACCAAAATAGACATTGGTATGATGCAGCTGAAGTACCTGAAAGAACACTCATGACTAGCACTATACTGGCCTGTAAGAAACTAAAAGGATTCAACCTGGAGTTTCTAGAGCATGTCCTAAAAGTTATCCCAGGGGGTAGAGAATGGCTTAAAAGAAGAAAAGAGTTAGAAAGCTTACGAGACCATGGCAAACCTTTCCTGAAGGACTGGACCTTATCCCACAAGTTACTTTACTACAAGCAAAGACTATTCATACCACAAAATCAGGAATTTTATACGACAATAGCTGAAGAATGTCACAATGCTAAAATAACTGGAAACCTGGAACAAGAAGAAACCGTTGAGATAATTATGAGGGATTTTTATTAGAAAGCCCTAGCAGATTGGGTAAATGATTATGTACGGTCGTGTGATGACTGTCAACACAACAAATCCCCATGACACGTGAAGTATGGTCTACAACAACCGCTGTTAATACCCTACACAGCATGAGCATCAATTTCAGTTGACTTTATTACACAGTTACCCTAAAGTCAAGGATGTACCCAAATCATGGTAGTAGTTAACTGATTCATAAAGATGGCTCACTTCATCAGATTGGAAGGAACAACCACCGTAAAAGATGTGGCAACAGCCTTTACAATAGAAATATGGAAGCTAAATAGCTTACCAACAGAAATTGTCTCAGAAATGGATTCAAAGTTTGCAGGAGAATTCAGGAAATCCCGATGCCAAACAGTTAATATAAAAAGAAGGATGGCTACAGCGTACCATCTTCAAATGGATGGACAAACTGAGGGAACCAACGAAGTGCTGGAACGTTACCGGCAAGGCTTTGTCAACTATGATCAGGATGACTGGTACCAACTGTTACCTCTAGCCGAACATGCTTACAGCAACTGGGAAATCAGTGTACATGGGATGATACACTTCTATGCAAACTACGGATTCCATCCACCAACTGAATGGATGAAGGAATGTGAGGCGCAAAATCTAGGAGCCACACTATACGTAAACTGGAGAAAAGCGATTCACAAGCAAGCAAGAGAATCACTCCAACAAACATGAGAGACTATAGCCAAATACTACAATAGGAAGGCTGAGGAGCAACCTGACTTCAAAATTGGTAATAAAGTAATGTTAAACTCAAAAAACATTCGTACACGCTGAAAGTCAAAGAAACTCAGTACTAAATTAGATGGACCATTCGTGATCTTAGAGAAACGAGGAAACCCCGCCTGCAAACTCAATATCTCAGATCGATGGAACATACATCCAGTATTCCACGTATATCTATTAGAACGCTACAGAGAGTTGGTACGTGCAAATCGACAACAACCTCCCAGAGAGCCCGAGGATATTGAGTGAGACTTACAATGGGAAATAGAAAAAATTGTTAAAAGCGAGTTACCCTCTTACAGAAAGAGAGTACGCGGTCACTACTAGGAGGTACATGAACTATAGTACTTTATCAAATATCAAGAATGTTCTTAAGATGAGAACATCAGAGAACCTGCCACTTGTATGATTAACGCGAGGGAAAGGGTGAATGAATTTCTCCGTGATAATCCAGAAATGCCAAGGCGGACAGAGGAAGGACGATCAGAGAAAGGTTTTCCTACCGTAGCCAAGCAAATGCGGAAGTTTTTTTTACCCTACACTCATTGAGTCCGAAAGGAGTTAATGGTTAAATTATGTTTATGTTTATTATTTTATTTGTTATTTCTATGTACCAAAAAGAAATTCAGGGCGAAGCCCTAAGAGGAGGGAGCTCATGTTAGGAATACCAGAACCCGATACCTAGGAACCACTCTAAGTATGGTAACCCCACTTGGAATCGGAATCTCTGGTCTCCAACACCCCCCTGCGGCTCCCTTACAGGGCCCGCACATCATCATATATATCAGTCTCAGTTGCGTCCTGTGACTATATTACCACACATTTGAAGGTGTAGGAATAGCACCATGTACGTCACCGCCGTCTCTCCGACAGGATCCTGTTCACAGGATTTATGAGAGGGGACGTTCGGCTAGGTCTAGGAAGTGGATTGGAGTGATTCTGTCAACTACTGCGAGAGCTACTGGGCTCCAAAGACATGATACCTTGTGCATGGGCCGTAGGTAATGGGACGATTTCGCACAAAGAGATGGTGTCAAATGGTAAAGGATCTCTACTAGAGACTAATACATTTACATCCACCAGAAGAGTCTAGAACTCCAAAAGCCACTACCAAAGAAGCCAACGAACTTCACAGAGTGTTTCAACTGGGTTTTGGAACACGTCATAACCATGGGGTGATCCTCAACACTATAATGGTTACTGAAACCTACTACCCAGATAGCACCCAAGGGTTGCTGACCGAGGGATTAATTTCCAATTGGGTGGAATAGCTTCCTGTGAGTTGATAGGAAGTCATCCAGAGAAAATCTATCAGTTGGGTATGGAGTTACAATGGATCGGAGTTATACGACCTATAATGGTTGTAATAATGACCACCTTTGCAGATATAGGCGTGGATAAAACTGATCATTTTATCAATAGCCAAGACAATTGGAGCCAACTCAGTTCGACTTAAGAACTAGGCCATAAGTCCAAAAACTCTACTAATGGGGATATTACTATTGGAGACAGTACATTTCCTAAGAAGAAATATGGTAATTACCGAAGAGGGTGTGAGGGTTTTCAGGATCTACAGGTGTTCGCATCTTGGAAGAAAACTCGACGTTGTGAATTACAATTAAAGAAGTACATAGTTGTATGATAAATAGAGGTAGTCTGCGAACATTCAGATACGGAATATAAATATCGAAATGCCTTCCAATCTTTAGACATCATCAAGCAACGGAGAAGAGACCAGAACAATATAATATTATTTTTACAATTCTACCCTACTTTACCTACTTTACTTTGCTCCTAGTAGTCATAAACAAAATGAGCCAAGACCGAGCCTTCCTAGACAATTTCCGTCTACAAAAACGAATCTCGCTTGGCATAGAAGATCTTGAAGTCTATCAAGTTGTCTCCGCCTAACAGATATCAAGATGCTAAGATAGATGGACACTTCGGACAAGGGAAAACTCTTGAAATGATAAGGAGGGACTGCAATTGGAAAGGGGTAGTATATAGGGTAAACGATTACGTACAGTTGTGTGTTGATAATCAACACACCAAATCTCCATGATATGTGAAACCACTACAACCACTGTCAATACCCTACACCACATGAGCATTAATTTCTGTTGACTTTATTACCCAGTTACCTCAATGTCAAGGTTGTCACGATACTTATAGTAGTTGTTGACAAATTTACAAAAAGTGGCAAAATTTGTTGAATTAGAAGAGACGGCTACAGCAAATGATGTAGCTACAGGCTTTATAAAAGAAATATAGAAGCTACATACGCCGCAAACAGAAATTGTCCCTGATATGGATTGGAAGTTTGCTGGAGAATTCTGGGAATCCTTGTACAAAACATTGAGCATAAAAAGGTGGCTGTCTAAAGTATACCATCATTATACAGATGGATAAACGGAGCCAACTAACCAAGTGCTGGAATGTTACCTGTGAAGTATGGTCAACTATGATCAAGATGACAGGTACCAACTGTTACTGCCAGCCGAATATCCTTACAATAATTCTGTGACCAAGGTACATAGAATACTCCCTTTCTCTGAAAACTATGGATTTCATCCACAGACAAACTAGATGAAGGAATATGAAGTACAAAGTCCAGGAGCCACACTTTACACAAACTAGATAAAAACGATCCACAAGCAAGCAAGACAGTCACTCCAACTGACCCAAGACGCTATAGCTAAATAGCAAGACAAAAAGGCCAAGCAACAACGTGACTTCAAAATCGTGGATAAAGTAATGTAAAATGCAAAGTATATATGTACCTGTTAGAAGTCAAAGAAACTAAATCCAAAATTCTGTAGAGTATTTTTAATCTTGGAAAAACGAGGAAATCGTGCCTGCAAAGTCAACGTTTCCAATCAATGAAACATAAACACAGTCCTCCATGTATATCTGTTAGAAGCTTGCGGGGTGTAAGCCTACGTAGATTCACAACAACCTCCCAGAGAGCCCGAGGATATTGTGGGTCATGTACCATAGGAAATCAATAAACATTATAGGAAGTGAGATATGCTCATACAGAAAGAGAGTTCATGGTTGTTACCAAGAGGTACATGAACAGTGGTACTTCATCAAGTGGCAAGGTTGTTCCGAACAAGTGAACAACTTGGAACCTGTAATAGGCATTGACAAGGCAAGAGCAATGGTAGAAGAATTTCACAGCGATAATTCGGAAATGCCACAGAGGGCAGAAAAGAAATGATCAGAAAATAGTTTTCCTGCTGTAGTGAAGCACAAGCAGGAGGTTCTTTTACACTGCTGTTATCTGGTTCTAATGGAATTAATGTTCATGGTTCAATAATGAATTATTTTAATTAAATGTTTAATTTTTGATTGTTTTATATGTACCCAAAGGTATTCTAGATGAAGTCTTAAGAGAAGGGAGTACATGTTAGGAATACTGGGATCTGATACATAGGAATCACCATATGTAGGGTAACCCCACTCGGAATCTGAATCTAGAGTCTCCAATACCTGGCTCTGGCTCCTATATGGGACCCTGATGTCAGCATACATATTAATCTCAGTTGTGTCCTATGACTCTAGTACAGTCATGTCCGTAAGGTCTTTATACTGCGGTGGTGCAACCACACAACCATAACACCTCTCCATGGAAAATTGAAAAAAAAATTCAAACTACTCAATTAAGAAAAGTATATGAATAGAACTAATAAGCCTTAAGAAAATATTATTACTACTTTGTATGACCACTATCTGCATCTAGTACAGCCTGTATTATCTCAGGCATGCTATCTATCCACCCATCCACTTTCTCTGGGGAAATTAAATCTTATTCCTTCTTTACTGCCTGAAATAGTTCAGCAGCACTGTGAAGCCTTCTATCCAACCAAGAGAATCGGTTTCTGAGGGCTCTTTGGAGCAAAGCCCAAGTGTTCTCAATAGGATTGAGATCTGGTGAGTTGAGTGGCCAAGGTAATTTTTGATAACTACAGTCTGACTGCAATTTTCTGTTTTTTTCACCACCATGCCAGGAGGCATTGTCTGCTGCTAGGTAGATATTGTCAGAAGGTCTATCCAGACCTTTTATAAAAGGGATGAGATATGGCTGGTGAATTTCAGTTGCATATTGGTGGGAATTGAGGCCAAGTCTGTCTGCTTTGCTGGTCCTTTCTTCCTCCCCCCTCTTCCTCACAAGAATTAACTCAGCCCTGCTACCTTTTATAATTGCAGCATAGACCCCAATACTAGTCCTCTCAGACTTACAGCTAGTCTTCAAGTTTTTTTCTTCCAGCTCTTTACCAGGTCTAACTCTGACCTTCCTGCCAGTAGGATTTGGATCATTGATAATGGTGGCTTCATCCACAAAAACAACCCAATTCCATGCACACCTCCAATTCCTCCTTCTCCTAGCAAACTCCTTTCTCTTCTCTTTCTGTTCTTTCCTGCAAAAAGGTTTTTTTCTAGGTATCAGAAGCTTAAAACCAGCTTCTGATACGATCTTATCCACAGATGTCTTTCCCAGACCAATATTTACTTTTTTGGTAATGTCACTTAACACTAAATGAGGCTCGGCATCGATAATAGACTCCACTATCTTTCTTTTTTGAGGGGTAATTGTTGTTGGTCTTTCAGATCTGGAGCCATCATGGGTATTTCCATCTCTTAATTTAGCTCTTTTGACTACTGATTGAACAGTTGCCTTAGAGATACCTATAACCTTAGAAATTTTATTATACCCCATATCAGTATGTTGATACAGGGTATAAATTTCCTTATTTTGGTCTTCTCCAGCTCTTCAGGTATGTGGGAGGGTCATGGTAGAGGCGGTTGTTGTCGGGATGGAGGACAACACCGTTGCCGCACCCGGGTATGAAGACTTTACGGACACGACAGTACCACAGAGCTGAATGTGTCAGGATAACACTTTCTGGCTTGTTGCTATCCCTCCGACCTAATCTTGTTCACATGATATATGAGAGTAGACCCTTAACTAGGTGTGGGAGGTAGAATGAAGTGAGCCTGCCAGCTACTCAGAGGTTCACTGGGCTTCAAAGATGTGGTGTCTTCGGTATAGGCTGTAAGAAATGTGATGTTTTCGTAAAAATAGCAGGTAATGAATAGTAAAGAATCTCAATGAGAAACCAATATATTTGCATTCACCAGAAGAGTCTAGAACTCCAAAGGACAGTACCACAGAAGCCAATAGACATTGCGGAGTGTTACAACTGAGTTTTGGAATACATTGTATCCATGAAGGCCATTCCCAATACTACACCATTGACCAAAAACCTGTTAGCCCGAGTCCTCAAGGGTTGCCGACCAAGTAATAATTATCGATCTGGTGAAATGTCCTCCTGCGAATCAGTTGGAAGTCCTCCAGAGAATATCTATCAGTTGGGTAAAGTAACGATCCCTCCTCAGATGGTTAGTTCTTGGCGACAGGGAATAATACTTCTCTTTCTTTCTTTCTTCTTCTTCCTTTATCTTACGATAGCTCTAGGCCTCTGCCTAGGTTACCGATAGTACACGACCTTTGTCTTCTATCAGGAACGCCTATCGTAAGCTTTCTCGAAATTGTCTTTGGGAAGGACCTTTCCTCGCGTAACAATAACAGTGCAATAAAGATAAAGATTGTAAAGATGTTTTATATTTGTTAATGTAATAAGTAGGAAAAGTACTTAGAAGTCAATCTAATTTTATTTAAACTCGTACCGCCAACACTGGCATACAACGAGCCCCCGCCGGCACAGGGATACCGCTAACCGGTATACCACTAATCCTAAGCTAACTAAGTCTACGGTCCCGCACCTGCCATCCCCGAGTCATGCCTGCATGGAAACTAATTACAAGACCATCAAACAACCCAGCGCCCGCCGCGGTCTAAGTCCGTAGCCCCTCTGGTATGAAGCCAACCAGCACTAAGCATAGCCGAAGCCGAGCAAAAGACCAACCCAACCAGGTTCCTCGTCCAACAAAATATAAAATCAATACCCCCCGGTCTGAACACCGTCCCACAACACCTCCTCCACAGTAGAAAACCAACAACAAACCTAAACAAACATAAACTACAGGCGACACGATAGCAGAGAGGAGGTGACCACCATGTCCACCTCTCGCATCTGCATGCCAGGCCGTCGACCCTATGAACCTACTTTGCCAAGTGCCTCCAGAGAGCGTAATGGTGAGGAGGACCTGTACCTGCTGCCTGTCCCCCAAAAAACAAAACCCATAAACCAAAAAAAAAAAAAAAAACGGTAGAGGTGGTGACAGACCTAAATGGTCAGTGGGGCCTATCTCCCACCTGTGGTGCCCTGCCCCCACCAGCTATGCCCATTGCCAAACTAAAGAAACCAAACAAACCCCACAAAACCCAGCATGCAGAACCCAAACAAGTCCAACCAGGTGGTCGCAACCCACTATCCGCACAGGTGGCCATCAACCATCCGGGTCACCGAGGAGCTTTACAGCACTCAGCAGCTTCACCCAACGCCCCATCAGGTCGGAAACACTTAATTAGACATCGCCCAACCTGACGCATGCCTGACCGGTACTGGCAGGTGCCTCTCCCCCCCCAATCAGCCCCCCCCAAGCCCCACACACCAGGCGCCACAGAGCCCATCCAGCCCCCCAAGCCCCTCAGACAGATCAACCATCCGACAGCCACATGACAGCTATACCTAACCCCATCAGGCGGCCACTGTTCTTGGCCACATCAACCGAGCCACAACCCCCGACTCCATATGGCCGAGGGGGGCCCACCAGCCACAGCCAGGAGCCACAAAGGAGGCAGCACCAATACCCGAAGGCACCAGCACCTGCCACACCATCCAACCCAGCCAAACCGAAGTTCAACCAAGCCGAGAACGAGTAAGCAGAGCCAGCCGAAGCCAGCCCCACAGGTCCGGCAATAGGCATGGACCAAACAATGGGCAAGAGGCATGCCCAACTGACGCGACAAGAACGGGGAGAGCGAAAGAACAGAAGCAGACAACTGGAAGGTAGGCCCCACTTGCAATAGGGCAAGCCGTCAACCACAAACCACAACCGAACCATCCAAACACACAAACAATGTGCGTGTCTGGCAGCCAATCGTCCCACACCACCCCAGGCAGCAAAGAAAAACCACACCAGGGGGTAAGATTCTTCAGGGTCAAAGCCATCCCCACCATAGCGAGGAGGTGACACCTGACTGAACCACCGTATATGCCGCAAGGACAAAACCTCCAAGGGAACGGTGATGAACAACATCGTAGGATTCTGACCGTAGAAATGTAAAGTAACAAGGCAGGGAGGGGCCGGCGAGGCCCCCTCCGCTGAGGAAATGATGCGGCCGGTACGACGAGTTGATACTTGGGAAGGCCATCAGTCTAACCCAAGGGCGTTTTGTATCGCGAGAACTAAGGACTCTGTTAGAACCCAACAAAAGACATGAGCTGGCCAAAAGAACGACACGGGTGATCCCCCTAAACACAATGTTCAATCCCCCCAATTGAACGTGAAACCTGCGGGTAGACGATAGACAAGAAGTCGTAGACATTTTACTAAAAGGGGCTCGCGTGTGACTGTGATGAAGTGCTCGAAGTGCTAGCATCGTGAGATAACCAACCCAACGAAACGAGACCCAAACAAGTTATCCGCCGTGCAACACCTAACAGACCTCAACACCAAAGACCCCAGGAACTACTGAGCGAACTCAGATATCTCCCCCAGAATCCGAGGCATCAAGGTTCATCATGATGGAGAAAGAAATGCTCAGGGCGAAGCAATGGCAAGGACGAGGAAAAGTACTTAGAACAAAGCATGAAGAACCTATCCTCCTCGACCGCAGCGGCCTCCTTATATAGTGTTCTTCCGCCCATAGTCATGTGACCCAAAGTGGTCACATGTGCGAAACAAAATCATAACAAACTAATCATGTGACCAACATGGTCACATGTTCAAACCCCATGACCTCATAACGAGGGTATGTGTGAAAACTCATAAACCAATCATAACACAATAAACAAATCATATGACTCAACTGAGTCAATTGTGCAAAACATAAATCATATGTACAAGGCTTACCCGCAAGTCATACTCGCAAGGCACACTCACCATGTGCACGTCGCATGACTCATATTTGAGCCATGTGCGAAAGCATTACAAATACCACACATAACAAATCATATAACCTGAACGAGTCATATGTGTGAAACAATAATATACCTGTGACTCATAACCATGTGTCATGTGAAAACCTCTTTCATGCCAAGTCACATTCGTGACAGGTAAGTAGTTGTGAAGGTTTGAAGTCAAGTGACCTGAAATAATTACAATGACGACTTCCATTGCAGATGCAGTCCATTGATAAAAACTCATCATTTCATTAATTGCGAAGACAATTCGGATCAACTCAGTTTGACTTAACAACTAGGCCATATATCTAGAGAATCTAATAATCAGATAATTACTCTTGGGTACAGAGTAGTCCCTAGATAGTTAGATCGCAATTACTGAAGAGGGTTTAGAAGTTACCAGGTTTGAGACCTGTTTGTCCATTGAAGGAAGACCCGATATTGCAAGTTATTATCAGAGAGGTAAATTGTTGCATAATATGTACATATAGTCTATGAACACTCAGCCACGGAATATGAATATCGAAGTTCCTCCCAAGTTTTAGGCATTATCACGCGATGAAAAGAGCCCTTAACAATATGATATTGTTTTTACCATTCAATGATGCTTTAGCGATTCTACCTGGCCCTTAGTAGTCATAATCGAAACGAGTGAATCCTTGCCTTCCAGGACAATCTCCCTTTCTAGAAACTGATCTTAGTTGGGCTAAGACAGTTCTAACGTCTATCAGGTTGTCTCCACCTAACAGACACACAACTTAGTCCCATCAACCTTTACTGTCAGGAGAATGGGTGAGGCAGTGTAATTGGGAGGAAGAGCAGCCTTGCTGCTGTATATTTCCAAGTGGCCTTTCCCTACTTTTATTCTTATATCGATAGTCATCAGTGTGAGATCTTCCATAGTGGTAGCATACTTGGGGTGGATAGTTGAGGCGGTGTAGTGCCCTGCGTAATTTATTCTTGATTTGAATTGACCTATGCAAGCCATTGCAGTAATTGCAGGTGCATCTGGATAGTTACAGCCAAGTTGCTTCTAGCTTGTATATTTCAGTAGGCCTCCAGTGATGGTAATATTATGTGGGGTAAACAGAGGGTAGTGAAGAGCAGTGTTGGGATGGGTATGATGTTTGCTAACAGTCATAGGAAAGGTAATGTGATTTGGCCATATTGGCGAATTAGGATCTTCTATGTGGGTAATGGATATTTCTTGGAGCAAGTAAGAGGAGTGCTAATGAAATAAGGAAATGAAGGAAAAGAAAGGTTTTGATATGTGGTGCTAAGTTAAGGAAGTGATGTGTGGTATGGGCAACGGGGGGGTGGGAGGCTAACGTCGGTCACAACCGGAGCGGGAAACAGTTGATTGTCCCTTATTTGCCAGTGGGCACCGAACTGCTTGGCGACTGCTGCCACAGGATATGCAGATACGTGGGTAGCGGCAGTAGGTTGCTCTACATTCCCGAAGGTTCTAATTGTGACACACATGTCCATTGGGGGGTAATGTTCCTGTGCTAGCTGGCGAGATGCAAATCGCGGGTAGGGTAGGTTGATTGAAGAGTATTCATTGTTCCATGCCACGAGTAGGAGGGAACGATAGTGTTTACGGGTAAGGACAAGGGTATTTCGATCTCGAGAATGATTTTTGTATCGCGAACACATATGTGCTGCTTGCTGCTCCTCATGCTGATTTATAGCCAGATGGTCCAGTAGCTCGCGGGATGGGGTGTGGAAAACGTCGCGAGGCCACCAACTTACTGTCCAATAGGCGCCATTCGCTTGCTTAGTATATGTTCTTTCCACCTGCCACTCTTCTCCCGTGGAATTGAATATTGTAAGTTCTAACTCCCTCCTTATGTATTTCTCCAACAAGTCATACAAATTCATTGTGTATATCGACATCGCTGTGGCAAGTTCTCCTAGTGGTGCGTCAGGGACTAACTTAATCAGAATTCGGCAATAGGCAGCCCAAGCTTTGCAAAGGCTGGACACAGGATATTCCACCTCTTTGCCATCTCGCCCTGCTTGCTCCAATTCAACGCCTCTAATGTTTACAGTTCATTGGGATTCGCCACGTTCCTTCCCCATTGCCTGTACCGTTGACTCGGTAAGCCTATGCCGTCAGCTGTTCTCATCGTTTCTCAGTCAGGCCAGCTTGCTCCCTGGCTTGTGCGGATGTGGGATGTGGTAGAGTTCGGCTGTGGTGGTTGGGAAGTGGCTGGGTTCTCAGAGCGGCGACAGATGATGACTCGCTCAAAGATACCTTCTTCGTGGGATATCATTAGATCGCGCATGTTGCTGAGATTGATGGGGGTGCTAGGTGAATAGTGTGGTGCCAATAGAGTTCCTATTGGGCTTGCGGTTACTAGAATTACGTGTGAGGAGGAGCATGTGGGATTCCGAGTATCGCAACTTTGCATATGTAGTAGGGCGTTGGTCGAGGTTGAATGGGTGTACTGGGATTCACTTGACTGGCGCTCCTCTGTACCTCTGGAGCCATTTGTCTCATAAAGGATGGGTTGTTCGACCTCTTGACTGAAGGAATGACGGTACCGCCGTGGAGGTTGTCGGCTGCTCATGTTTTTTCAGACTCCTCCTTGTGCTGTTCGAGTGTTTGCTGAGGTAGGGTTTCCATGACGCGTTGAACCTCTATGGTGAGGAATTGTCAATTTAACTACTAATTGCAGACAGTAGATCAGGGAGGAGGGATTGGGTGAGGGTTGTGTAACTTGAACACGTTCTGGCATCTCTGGTGAGCGCGAGGTCAATAAAGAATGCAAGCGGTAGGAAACAGGAGGTTAGGTGATCTTGTGGTTCTCTCCGGAGCAAAAGGGGGGCTCAGGGGAGTATATGTGTCGGGGCCCACGGACCCCTCATGGTGAGCTATGACCCAACTCTGGCCAGTCAACCGTCAATACCTTATTCCGCTAACCACCGGAGCGCAGCTCACAAAGGTTATGTGATACACCGTGCTTTCCCAATTGGCAATGGGTTGTACCAACCCGACATACAACTCTGGATGCACCTGAACCCCAATGGCGGCGTTCTTTTGATGATCGAAAGGGGCACGCCAATTGGCCACCTCCTAGGCCCGCTCCACTACCCTAAAGGACTACATCCGGGGCGTTGGCTAAGCTTCCCAACTCCTCCGACCACGAATCCCCGCACCTCCGCCAAACCTCCCAGTTACCAGAGCCCCGGCACTCTTATCGCCCCATGCACGAACCTGGAAGAATGCCCCCTGATGGTCCCTAACCCCACGGACGCCACCCAAGGCAAAAATGACTACTCCTTCTCAGAGGGCTTTGAGCGCCCCGGCCATCTGCAGAGCCTCCGGAAGGTGCCACCCCAAAACCACGAGGACCTCGAGTACTCATTCGTCGCATTGCATCATGGTGTGGACTACCGCACCGATACCTAGAACAAAATCAGCGCAACAATGGACAGCTTTGGTATAACCCCCGCGGACCGCGAATCCGACACACTAGTTCAAAGCTCCTGTTCAGTGTCTCAACTTCGCTAATAGAGTCTAACCCTCCCACTGATCAAATGCCAGGGACATTTTGTACTTGACGTGTGCCCTCCGGTATCCTCTATCGAACCCTGGACTGTCCCTAAGAGCCTTGGAAAACTGGTGTAAAGAGACGCAAGGAAGAGCGGATGAGATGATCTCTGGGTGCTCGGAGCGAAATCTTGCACAAGCTGGAACATGAAGATTGGCGATGGGAAGAAACTAAGTCAAAGTTGGTTGCCATTATGGAGCCTTATGGCGATGGGAGAGGGCTATTATTAAGAATAAGACCCGCGCCTTCCTGAAGGCATTGGAGAAGCGGATGAAGGAGGGGAAGAAGGTCACAAGGCTTCAGAAGGAGCTGGAGGTGAGTGGGAGGCATGCCGAAGTTCTTACCCGGCACGAGGAGGAGAATGCAATGGAAGCTACAGGAGAATGCAATGGCGAAGAAGGAGGCCAGGGTGATGGACGAAAAGATAGTTCAGATGCATAGAGAAGGGAATGGAACAGAACAGCGGGGGATGCAAAGAGCAAAAACTGACTAGGCAGCGACGATGGGGGGGTGCAACCGCAGTTTTCCAGGGGGCAATATAACGATATTTTCATATCTGGAGAATAGGCCACCAGTGGTTGGGGCGTATGTATACATATGAGGCTTCCCAACTTTTGTAAATTATTTATATAGCTCCGAAAAGGCGATTATCCATAGTAGCCAATGATGGTGATTGATGGTTTTGTGGGACGTGGTTCAAAATGGTTGAGTGATCACTGATTAAAGGGTACCACCACCACAATCTCTTCCACCACCCGTCCCGCAGTTGTGATGACTGGCGAGGACGTACTGTACATACCCACGTGTTTTGCGCACACGCGTACCGGCAAGTGCTATCGAGAACGGAGACAGGCCAGAGATGAGCATCTTTGGAAATTTTCTTTTGCTAGGAAGTGGGGGATGTCAGCATGACTTTCTCCATCCATTATAATATTATTTGTCATGTTTTCCACACGTACAGTTCGTTCCACCAATACTCGACCTACCAAGTGCAGCAGACCACTATCACTGTCCCTTGCAGGGAGTGCGGGGAATTAGAGGGGGAAAGAAAAGCAAGGTATTTGTCTATCGAGTGATGTTTTGCGGTCTGGCGAAATAATCATATCGTGGTTTTATCAACCCAAGAGGGGGCCACAGGGGGGTGGGGCCAATAGTAGCTCGGGGTTGCCCCAATTATGCGCCCACAACTGGAAACATCCCAAAACCAGTATATCTGATCTGGAAGCTGAGGCACGTTCTCAGGTAGAATCTAAGGGAGGAGGGGGGGAGTCTGGTGGGGAGATCTGGTGACCACGATAGAATGGGGTCTATACAGAAAGTAGACTTGTTTCAATCTTTCACTGATCCTTTTAACAGGTATCATTGGAGGAAGCCATGGGTGGAAATGACGAGGCAGTGATATGCTGCGCTGTAAAGGGTATTATTTTTAGTTAAACACATGGAATTAATATAGTCTTTCTTCAATGTGCGAAGAGTGTAGAGTTATCGTAGAAATAATTTCGGTTTGTCACAGCTGAGGTGGTCAGGTTGGTGCTGTGTGAAGATGTATATGTGGCTGTCCATAATTACTCCTATTTCTCTGCTCCGCTGCACTCTGCACCACACTCTCCACTCCAGACTCCACATCCCACTCTCCACTCCACATCCCACTGTCCACTCCACATCCCACTCCACACTCCACAGCACTGCTTACTCTATTCCATTCTCTACTCCACACTTCGCTCCACACTCCACTCCACTCTCCACACCACACTCCGCTCTACATACCACTTATCTGGCAAATTCCTCGCAGCGTTTTCCCTTGCGAGCGTGTCGTTGGATACCCACCTCGTTTTCTCCTATCAAACTACACGTGCTGATGTGACTGTATCATGTAGGTCTACAGTATGAGCCTCTCCTTTGGGGGTGACTATTCCATTTTGGGGGAGGGTAGGGCAAGCCCTCATTTGATGATACAATGTGGACCAATTCTCCACCGGCAGGATGTATCTTACCAGAGATCTTCATATGATATCCAGATACCGGAACCACGGAAATCGCCAAAATAACGACTTCAAAAACAGGATCCCTCACCACCCTCCTCTCCCCAGCTCAATCCCTCTGGATCACCGAACAAACGACTGCAGGTTAGGGTCCAATCATCTCCCTGCCACGAGGACGGAAAAGTAAGTCCTGAAAAACATTCTGATATTACTCCAATGTCTTTGGCAACGCCGGATATGATACCGATCAACTTTCACCCTCTTCCTATACCCAAAATTGGATTGCCGTCACGGCTAACAGACATTGGACCTGATGAATTGTTGCAAATTTAATCCAATAACGAAGGTCGGTTAGAGTTGGGAAACATTTCTGCAATCGAACTTGACAATTGGAGATGCGGGTACACCAAGTTCTTCGAAAGTGGGGAGCTGCGATTTGAATATAATTTCCGCTCCGAGGGATTTTTGATCAAATGCATGCCACTTCCGACACATGACTCACTCCAAAGTTTTTTCTCACATACCGTTTCATTTTCTGTTGATCAGCGGTTTGGCATCTCGCAAGGTTCAGAATCGATTACTGTGGGCTCGGGAACAAGTATGTTGTACAAGAATTCTCAATTTGGCTTTAATTTGACTAACTATGACTAGCCTTTTCAGGTTTTGCAGGGGATCCTAGAGGTGCATCACAGAAGCTTCCTGATGCATATGTACGGCTAGTCAATGCAAGGGTTCCCACAGTTGTTTGTGAAGTGGGTTGGGCCGAGGGCCATGCCCAACTTATCCAAGATGCACGCCTGTGGCTTTTACATACTGAAGGCCAAACACGAGTTGTTATAATTGTCGCATTCACTGAAAATACAGTTAAGGTAGCAACTGTATCTGAGAACTCCGATAATGAGATTACCACGACAATTACCTCCAACAAAGAACAAATCCTACTTGAGAGCATAAGCGAGGAGACCAAGACTAGCGACTTAGCTGAGTCCTTGCTTCTCTTGAATCGGAAGGGCGAGCTGCAGTGTCCTTTGGTGGGTAACGTTGAAGCAGACCTTTATATTTATAGGCCATTGGCTGCAGGAGATGACATTTGTGAATCTTTTGCAACTAAACCTTTTCCCACACCAACTGTTGTGGACTTGGGTCCTAAGGGATTTGGGATTAAGTTAGGGGAATTACTGGGGGACTGTATCCCCGAAGGAGAAAACCCGGAAGAGGAAGTTAGGTTTAGTCTTGAGCATTTAAGAAAAAGCATGGAATGGTCTCTTCCGCACACTGAGGAGCTCAGAGCAACAGATCGTGTGCTAAGCCTTTTGGAGTCAACAGTTGGGTTGCCCGATATTGAGACGTTTGCACAATGTAAAAGGCGTGGAGTGGATCCCTTCACTTTGTGGAAGCGAGCTTGAAAGTTGAATTCGGCATAGCGCGCTGGAAAGGGGGCGGGGGCGGGGGGATGTGGGCCTGGAAAAACTCCTGCCTTGTACTACTAGATCCTTTACTTTGCCTTTTACTTGCTCCCGATTTCTTTCTTCAAATTTCAATCATGTGTTGCTTTTATTCTCCCCTCTCTAGTCTAATGGATTTATTTCTACTGCTGCTTGTACTACCACTACTTGTATACTATGATCACCCGGATACTGTTTCAATTTCACTTATGCAAATGTAATTCAATTGGGAAAACCCACGTTGACATCCTCCTCTGCCTAGAAGAGACGTTGCATAAAAGATGCTATTCTTCAGCCACTCCTACACTCTTAGTTTGTACGGGACCTCAGAATCCAGCATAGCGTGAAGGTGGTAACTGGCTGTCTCTTTAAATCAAATTTGCTATTCCGAATACTTTACCTGGTGCGAGAAATGGGGGAGCAAGCCCGTTTGTCCGTTCGCGCAGGGAGTGAAGTGAAGTATGATAGAGCAACTCCGGATCCTTCTACTACTATCATAATTATTATTTTATCTTTTTTTTTTTTTCTTTTTTCACGGAGGGTCTTTCAGGTGTGCCAGTGATCCCCAACGGCCAGTTCGGACCACAGGTCAACAGTCAGGTCGAAATTCTTGATGGCCACTAAAGTCAGATCGACTGGCAGCTTGGGTTCACACGGGTGAGTTGTGTCTGGTCTTGTCTGCCACTTTACAGTAATCATTTGCAACAGATAGGCTGCCTTGATTTACACACCGGTCTATCAACTACAATGTATCGTTCTGAGGAAAGAAGTGCCCCTTCATCCTACTTTCCTCCCATTCACTGTGGGATAGAAAGCAGTCACCACTCTCAGGCTCTTTGGTTACCTCATTTTTTGGTGGCTCAGTTGCGTCACTAGTCTAGGAGTTAGAAGACCCCCCAAATACTTGCATGTTATCATTTTTGATTGGACATTTTAGCCAGAAGAGCTGAGGTTGTTTCCAACTGGTCCTGCGAGGTGTGCTAAGGATGATGGTTAATTGGTGTCTCATTAGTATGATATTGTACTATTCGTGTAGCCGTGTCATCAAGTCTTTACATAGTTGCTCACAGTAGTCCAAAGGATTTTTGCGCTATCGTGCGTCGCTTTGCTTCTGTCTGGAGAAAAAAAGATTTTGAATGTTTTTCCATTGTGCAAGGGAGAAGAAAAGGGACGGTTGGGGCAAGAGTCTCGGTCGGGGGAAAAAATCAAATAAGGTTATCATAGGATGAAAACTGCAAGGCGTAGACTAGAATTTGTCAAAGTGATAGAATCCGTTCGAAACTCTACCGTGCTGAGGAAAAACAGAAATTCATAAACCCACTTCGGAATTTTAATAGTTGAAGCAAGTCCTCAGGGAGGTAGACATCGACGTGCGACATAGAAGCGTATTCTGGGCCGTTCTCGTAGGATTTCCTTGGCCCACCGGGTGGGGTCCAAGGACATCTTCTGTAGGTAAGTTGCTTGGGAAGGAAAGGAACGACAGTGGATTCAACAGGGTGTTTTTGTCAGGGCCTCTAGCAGCTCCAGGGGCCACCACCTTATGGGACTCTAGCCGCACTACCACCTTCTGGTGGCCATGCCTAGCGGCGAATGAGAGAGGGGCTTGGCCGTTATGATTTGGTTTATCGGGAGTGACATCTTCTCTCCCGGGTAGTATTTTCACCCTCTTGTGCCCACTCCACTTAGGGAGCCAGAGCACTGTATGGCCTCAATCATCTGGCCTGTTGAGGTGGACCTCTTGCAGCACAAGAATGGTTTTCACGACTCCCGCGTGTCCAAGACCGGCAGTATGTGAGAGTGGTGTTCGGCCCAGATTGTCTCGCTCAAGAGCAGATAGGCAGTGGGCTGGGTTTTCAATGAGGGTTACGCCACCAACTTTGACAATGTTGACTTCAATCAAAAGGCAGGGCAGAGATGTAAAGATCGAGTTTCAATATCCTACCGGGGGAAATTATTCTCGCAATAACAATAGGAAATAAAAAGGCGGGAAAGACTAACTTGACTCAAATACAGATAACGGAGTAAACGAGAGACAAATTGGATGGTGAACGAAAACAACTAACAAAGGGAAAACAAGCTGCCTTTTATCCTTCCTGGATCATGCTGATCCATTTCCGCATACTTCCAGCTTATGCCATGTTCTCCATCACCTTCACTTTTACTGCCGCCAATTTTACTGCTTCGGCCGAGGATAAGACATTTCGACCGAGGATGTTCGGTATCCCATATGATTGGGGTAATGCTCTAACACGGAATGGTCGCAGGTATTGTCGCATGTTGCATTTGACGTGTAGGACTAACCAGTAGTTAAACATAGAGGCGTCATAGTGATCGATATGCCAAGACGGGTAGGGTTGTGGAGTCGTTGCCACAAGGGAAATATGGAGTGAGCAGACAAGAAACATTTCCGTCCAACACTTGGGACTAACTCATCAATTTCGGCGCTGTATTGAGAGGCACTGTAGATGTTGGCTATCAAGTGAACAAAATGTGAGAAAAAGACGTAACCTCCACTATTTATTTGTTTGTTACCGGACATTGACATACCAGCGAAGTCCATGTCGGCATTGGCAGACCAAACACATCTCATGAGTTCATAATAATTCTGAGAAGATACAATTTACAACAATCATCTTTTCGAAGCACGAGTGTCGCGAATGTCACTGCACCATATGAAAGGGGGCTCGTGTTGGGTGAACGCAGGAATGTATGGAAAACCAGTCAAATAATATACGCTATGATAGAACCCTCCAATGGAGAAACCTCCGCCAACATCCCACTCCGGAAAAGGAAATTGGCAAATATACTATCGCCAGCCAATCCCACTATCAACAACACTTGCCCGGTCACGAGTATACCACGAACACATCACTGTCTACGTGCTCTAGCGATTTCAACTGCAGGAGGGGTGGTCGAAGAGATTGGGTATATTTCTGGAGTGGTGGGGGTGGGTACCCTTTTAGAACCAATCATTCGAACTTTGGAAAGATGCCGTTTCCCCAATGACCCATGAAATACCATCAATGGCCCCTCTATTTAACAACCTTTTCAGAACAACATAATTTTCAAAGATAGGGAACCTTAATATATACACGGCTATTTCGCAGTGGCCTACACTCCGGATGTGGAATTAGTATTACATTGCATGTGCAAAACCGCAATTGCACGCTGCCCCTTCGTCACCACCTATGCCTTTTTCCGAATTTATATATCCCTGTTCCCCTATCCATGCAATCAAACAATCTCTTTGTGCACATACCTGGCCTCCCTCTACACCATTCCCTTCTGCTGCTCCCTCTTTTCCTCCTGCTATTTGTTACGGGTAACAGGTTTGGCACGCCTCTCCCAAATCTCCATTTTCTTCTAAAGCCTTTTGACCTCCTTCACCTCCATCTTTCAAGCCTCCTGGCAGGCGGTCATTTTATTGTTATCAATTGAAGGGGCAACACCGCTGGCGGCTGATTATTCTTCTATCTGCCCATCTCATCTGCTATATTACAAGCAGTTGTGGTAATTGGGAGAGTTGGATAGTAGTAATTTTATGGTACAATTGTGGGCGGGCAAGTGCTACTGAGAGTAGGAGTGGCTGAAGAATAGCATCTTTTATGCAACGTCTCTTCTAGGCAGAGGAGGATGTCAACGTGGGTTTTCCCAATTGAATTACATTTGCATAAGAGAAATTGAAACAGTATCCGGGTGATCATAGTATACAAGTAGTGGTAGTACAAGCAGCAGTAGAAATAAATCCAATAGACTAGAGAGGGGAGAACAAAAGCAACACATGGTTGAGATTTGAAGAAAGAAATCGGGAGCAAGTAAAAGGCAAAGTAAAGGATCTAGTAGTACAAGGCAGGAGTTTTTCCAGGCCCCCCTCCCCCCGCCCCCGCCCCCCTTCCACCGCTATATGCCTAACTCAACTTTCAAGCTCGCTTCCATAAAGTGAAGGGATCCACTCCACGCCTCTTACATTTGTGCAAACATCTCAATATCCGGCTACCCCAACTGTTGACTCCCA
>NW_003298891.1:0-5400 GCF_000151645.1 Tuber melanosporum
ACTAGTAGGTGTTCACCTGAATTATAATGTCTAATGATAGGGGCTGGCCCCGTAAAAGAATTTACTATTAAACTGTACTTGTACTTATTAAAACCAACCACTATTACCTACAAACTGGAGAAAGATACTTAGTTAAATAATGATTAGAAGTAGTCTGTGAACACTTAGATGTGGGATACAAACATCCAAGTACCTCCTAAGCCTTCCAAACATCATCTAGTAACCAAGAAGAGATCTTAATAAGGTAATAATTGTTATACCAAGAAATATATATTACAATATCTCTACTGTCCTTATTTTAAGTTGTTAGTAATAATAAACGAAAACAACATTACCCAGTCTTCCTAGAAAATCTCAGTCTACACTTAAGATTTCAGCCTAAGTCTTCTTGACACATACTAATAGTTGACATTAGCCTAATACTTTAATAAGTAATTATATAATATAAAGTAGTATTACAAAAAAAATCTTTTATCAGATATTCTATATTTCTATTAACAGCCATTAATTACTTTGTAATAGGAGATACTATAAAAATATAAATAATTCATTTTAGTAAATTACTATGTAATAGGAGATACAAGGAAAATTTAAAAAATTTATTTCAGGAACACAATTAGTATCAATTGTTAGTATAATTTAAGGCTATAATATTTTGACTACTTAATTGATAATCTAAGAGTCTATATAGTAACATATTGGTACTGACTAGGAGGGTACTCACTAGTGGAGTTCATATATAAATCTTTAGTACTTAATACCTCACTTTTGGCTTTAAAGTTTAAAGCAGATATGAGGTTATGTCTCGCCTCTGTAGGAAGTCAGGGGTAGGGGTATTAAACTTTATAGCAGTATGATCTTAATAACCTTGTATGAGAATAGTGCACAGTATGAAGGGCATACTATAGGTATACTAGGTGAGGAGAGGCTAAAAATATGAAGGCAGATTGATTGTAGTTCTTGTCCTTAATTCTCCTAAGCAAGGTGGATGGTAATCCACTATATATACAGGTATGCATAACCCTGTCTAACTAGGAGAATAAAAGGAAAAACATAAACAGAACATAACTTTGACCTTGTTTGACCCCGAGAAAGTTGCTACAGAAATCGAAATAATCTTATATAGATATGTAGTGGTGAGAAAGGTACGCGGAAAGATTATCAATCTGATGATCAAGAAGAGTATATAAAATATGTATAAGTAAACAGAATATTCTGAACACCAAAAAGAAACCATATGTATAATCCCTGATCGTTATCATAAAATATTAAGAAAATGAATGCAATAAATATCCTAGCTGTAGTAATGTTTGCAGTTTATAGGATAAATCAAAATATCAACCAAGTATGAAAATATATGTTATTATCAAGTAAAATAGACATATGAAACAAATCAAAAAATTTCAACACTTTCCAACATGATCTTGAGTCCAAAAGTTCCATTATCTGAACCTGTGCTGATTTCACTAAAATGTTAATACATATATTGGAAAGATTATCTGACCAGACAAATTTAAGGAGGGTGAATGATCACATATCAATTTCTTGGCGTGGTTTATGGAAGTGGATATTGATAGGTTTGCTCCATTCGTTAAGTTAGTGGTTGCTGGCAAGAAAGTTTACACAAGTGTTATCTGCATGCAAAGCCATGGGTACAATGAATCAGGCATTGTGAATACCCTTTTGAAACCATTGGATTTGTCAGGTGGCAAGTGATATAGCGATGTATTCTACTTCCGTAGTTGAACTTAAGATGGAGGCCCATGTCTTAGATTGCCAGGAGATAAAAGCACTATTAAGGAGTACAATGTATATAGAGAATGAGCTGCAAGTGTCTAGGTAAGTTGTACAGTTTGCATCGATGAAGGTATTGATAGCATTTGTCGCAGTGTAAGGCTAGTAGAGTCTGAGGTCTTTAGTTCTGTTAACGTATCTTGAAACATGTTTGACTGCTTTAAGGTATTGTTCAGTCAGGTAAGAGGAAAATTGAGAGAAAAATGAAATAGCATATACTACATCAGGTCTTGTACCAGTTGTCAAGTATATAAGTGATCCTATCATAGATTAATAGATGGAGATATCCAGTATCTAAGTGTCTTTAGCCCCTTTCATGTATTAAATGCCTTTAAGTAAGTAGGTAGTAACGGAACCTGAGTTCTCCATAGTGAATCATTTAAGGGTTAACTTGATGTATTGTTATTGGGTAAGATGTATTCTATCTGATGTATACAGGATGTATAGGGTGAGCAGAAAGGTAGCTTCCCTAAAGTCCACTATCTCAAAAGCCGTTTTCAGGTCATATATCAAGGTTGAGGCATGTAGGTTATCGTCCGCATATATTGTAATGTTATGAAAAGCAAAGCAAACAAAGATGTAAATGTCATATCTCTTGTGAATAAACATGCATTGGTCAAGGCGGGATGTCGTAAAACTTTTAGAGGTTAAGAATCTGGCAAACAAGGCATACTATTTGTCTACAAATTGCTTAAGTGAATCAAGACATCAATTAAGTTTCCATACTTTATTGCCATCACTGAACCCTGGTAACGGCCACATGTATACTTCTTCTATCAATTCACCGTAGAGGAAAGTTGATTTAACATCAAATTGTTGCCTTGCTATCTGACTTTAGTACATGTCGCGAGTAGGAAGCGAAAGGATTTATAGTGAATGAGGAGAGCAAAGGTTTCATCAATGTCGAAGCCAGAAATTTGTGACAATCCTTTGATAACAGTTCCTGCCTGATACCTTTCCAAGGTGCCATTAGCATTTTACTTAGTTTTATTACCTACATACTATCTATCAGTTTTCTTCCTCCCAGTTTATTGACAACATTAAAGGATTTATTCTTCTCTATTGCCTTTATCTTGTCTTTCATAGTAATGGTTTATTGCTCCCTAAGCAGTTCTTTTGTTGCTTGATTATAGATAACAGGATTCATATTCAGTATTTCTGAAGCTATGAAGCCATGCCGTTATAGTTTACTTGAGATTCTTCCAGATCATGTTCGCATTGCTGGGAGCGCTTCCAGTTGAGGTTCCGGTGTGGGAGACCATGTAGCAGGGTGATAATACTTTTCTGGATTTTCAAGCGGTGGTAGAGGGTGAACTTCGACATTTATTTATTTTAGAGTATATTCCAATTCTTGTTCTTGTAGCTGAGTCTCAAGTTGTATAGTGGTAGGAAAGAAGAGAGATTGTATAGTTGCAATGATTTCTTCAATGGTAGCTAAATCCATTGGCACAAGCAGTATTATCCTCTTAGTTGTTCAGTCAAATACCTAGTTTCTGAGATCCTATATTGCAAGAGTATATATATCCATTATATGTTAATTGAAGAGGTGTAACTGACAAGATATTCTTCAATAGCCCAAGGCAGTAGCTTCATTCCTGGCCTTCTGGATTTCTCTGATATATGGATAAAATATTTGGTCATATATGAGTATAGGTGTTTGATCAATGGCTTTTTATTATAGAGAAATTCATAAGGCATTGAGTTTCCGATAGATCAGTTGGGAAGTCTCTTCCTAAGGCATATAGCAGTTACCATAGCTTCTGCCTAAAGTTATAAGGTAAGGCCAGTTATATAGAGTGAGTTGATGTAATAATTGTCCTATTATATCTTTTGGCAATGCTATTAGATTATGTGAGTAGGGAGGAGTCATGTCATATATAATTCCATGCTTTTGAAAAGGATTAAACCTCTCATTATTAACATACTCACCTCTACTATCCGTTCTGAATCCTTTTGTAATGACTTTGTCCTGAGTCTGACATTCTTGAATGAACTGGGTAAACACTTTAATAGTATCAGATTTATTTCGAAGAGGATAAATCCAGGTGTATCCAGTAAGTCATCGATGAATATTATGTAGTACCAACCGTTACCAAATAAAGGTTTTTGAAAATTTGCCACTAACGTCTGAATGAATTAACATAAAAGAGGTTTCACATCGATTGTAATTGTCTATGGATTTTGCCTTGGGTTTTTTGACTTGGAGGTAATGCACATTTGGCATTGCTAACCTTCTAGAATACTAGAGATGGTAGGTGTGTCAGAATAGTTGGTACTTTGAAGATATTTTGGTGAAAGATATCTAAGAGCTTTGTGCCACTACTGTTAAGTTATCTTCAACACCTTATCCTTTATCCCTTGTACAATATAGTCTACCCCATTAAGCTTTCCCCCAAGAATCTCTTCTTTACTTTCACTTGAAACATACATATCCTTCCCATTATTCTGTAAAGAAGAACCTTTTCCCGAAGACACAATAGTGTACCATGGTGACAAATTTGAAAGACTCAATGTAGGAACACAGAAAACACTTTGTAGAAAAACAGGAGTAACATGACCAGCAGAGGTTTTGGCCATGAACTTGAGTGTTCCGCAGCTGCACAAATCTATTACTGCATTTTGGGATAACTTAACAGTTCCCGTTTCCGGTTCGAAGTCTATAAGAAGGTTTATGTTGTTTGTCTTATGTGAGCTTGCACCAGTATTGATTACTCAATTGTGTGGGTTGGTTTTCTTTTATGTAGTTTTGAGAGAGGTAGCTGTACCGACTGGTTAGAATATTTCTTTCTTTCTGATCTTAGCTGATTTAACAGCATTACCTTTCTTCTTCTTAAGATTGTCAGCCTTGAGCTTATGATATTCATTCCTAGTGTGACTTTTATTATAAGCAGAAGGTAATGGTTCTTCCAGTACAATTACTCCTTAGATGTCCGGGCCACAGGTTTCCATGGTTGTTCTTGTTCTTTTCCTTTGATATGGATTGTTTTATACACCTTATCATCCTCAGAACTAAGAGAGGATTTTAGGTCCAACAGTTTGTTGTATACATAATTGTAGGAAAGGTCCTGCTTGGTTTAGAAATTATTGACAAAGTTACGCATTGATTCAGGAAGAGGGTGGAGGAGTATAGTAGCATTTGCTTACAATAATTCAAAAACTAATTGGAAAATAAAACGTAGTGCATATCTGTCTGTTTTGGCCACTGAGGAACACCTGTGTTGTATACGATTCCATAAGGTATCGTACTTGCTAATACTGTCCACGATAGGTTGTGATAAATCATATTTGAAATTAAAGACCTGGTTAAGCTGGTCAAACAATGAGGTACCATTTTCATTATGAAATTTGACCTGGAACGCCATCCAGATCGCCAGAGTGTCTTGTAAGTTGCCAACAATATGTGCTGGCGAGGATCGATTGTCTCAAGAAAGTATACCATAGTATATTGGTAGTAATTGCAAAACTCAGCTATTGGTTCAGTTTTTATAACCTCTCCATCATGAATGATCTCTTCATGGATAATTTCTTCTTCAGTTATAATTTGCCAACAGCTATATAGTCCGAGAACATACTCAGAGATGTCATGCCAAAAACGAAATTTTTAAA
>NW_003298891.1:5984-13586 GCF_000151645.1 Tuber melanosporum
ACCGTGCTGGTCTTTTAACGGTCGCGTCTGGAATGTGAGAGGCGAGTTATAACTCTCCTCTTTATAGCCCATAGCTAGAACTACAGTTCAATTCTTTTCTCATAGTAGCAAGAGTGAAGAATACACAAGTGAGTCTAAAGGAAAAGGAGATCGAGAAAATAGGGCAGTTAGATCATTATTTAAAAAAGGGTAACACCAAGAATGTTTCACCAAGAACTTGTTGTAAAGTAGGTTTCAAAAATGTTTCATTTAATAGCAAGAATATTTCGTTTCAATAGATGTTTTGTTTCGATTTAGTAATATTTCAAGAAAATGTTACAAGATTTGTTTCGATAGAAGATATTTTTTTTGTAAGGTAGAATGTTTCATCAGGTGAAGTGTTTCAATTGCTTGGGTAGGTGAAGTGTGTAAGTGTATTCTAGATAGTCATAGAAGCACCGGACTCATAACGTATTAAAATTTATCACAGTACAATCTTAATAACTATGTAGAGGAATAGTATAAAGTATGAAGTTTATACTATGGGTATGGTAGCTGAGGAGGAGGTAAAAGTGCAAAGGCAGATTGATAGTAGTTCTTATCTTAATCCTCTTAAGCAAAGTGGGCAGTAACTCACTATATATACAAGTGCACATAACCTTGTGTAACTAAGATAAAAATAGGAAAAATAATGGAAGAATATAAGTGTGACAGTATTTAACCTTAGGGGACTTCCCAAAGAAATATATATAAAGTTGTGTAGATAAGTAGTGGTGTGAAAGGGATACTTAAACATTATGAATCTGATGACCACGAAGAGTACATAAAATATGCATAAGTAACTGAAATATTCCGAACATCAAAATGAAAACATACCTATAATTCCTGATCATTATCATGAAATATTAAAGACATGTATAGTCACTCAGCGGAAGTGTTTGTGAAACTGGTCTCAGATGACTAAGCTGCCTTGCCAAAATACCATCTTTCAACAAAGTGTAAAGTTGATAGTGACCGTTTACCCCATTGGGACCATGATCATTTACATATCTACACCCACTGAAGCCTCCTTTACCTAATTAATTGATTTATTAATTTCCTCTACCTTTTTTACCAATAGTTAAGCATTCTGGAAATATGAAGTATGCCGCAAAAAAAAGACCCTCACCTAAAACTAGCTGGAGATAAATGAGCCTTTCAGAGAAGGGCATGATAATCACCTTTTTCTACTGCCTCCAAAACATTGCCTTGGTGGCTCAAATTATTAGACGCCAATGGACAACAGTTAAGAGCTTTCTTGTCTGGGCATGTGAATACCAATCTCTTGAAAATCTTCCTCACACCAGTCACACCTTTATTTTGAGTGGTCAACTGCATCGCATAATTATATAGGCAGCCAAGTCCAACCGGAAAATGACCAGATGCGCCTTCAGGGATCACTATGCACCTGGTGTTTCTCTTGATACTGGTAACTCTTTATGCTACCCAGACTGACAGGATATAATTGCCTACTAAATTTGCCTGCATAGTGGACCAGGTACTCAGAGAAGCAAACTTTAAAAAATGGATAGCCAAGTTAACACCTAGGTTAAAGCCTGATCATGTGGCTAAGAGATTGAGATAGGCTACAGCTCATAGGGACTGGACAGTTGAGGATTTTGAAAGTGTGATTTGGAGTGATAAATGCAGTATGGAGAAATTCAAGGATACAAAGCAACAATGGGTATTCAGAGAATCTGCAGAGAAGTGGTTGGCAGATTGTGTACACCTAAAGGAGAAGGATAAGGGAATCTCACTTATAGTTTAGGGGTACTTTTGGGGTAAAAAAAAGGTCAATTAGTTCCTATTACTCAAACTATCAATAAGACCAGGTATGTTAAACTTTTGAGAAAATATCTTTTTCCTGTTATTCATCAAATTATTTCCTTTGGTATACAACTTGAAGATGTTCTTTTTTAGCAAGATAATACTCTGGTTCACAAGGCATATAGTGTTATGGATTGGTTGGAGAGAAATTGTATTGAGGTTGTGAACCATCTCCCTTATTCCCCTGATTTAAATCCTATTGAGCATGTATGGGTTGAGCTTCAAAAGCGATTGCACCAGCAGTATCCAAGGATTGCAGATACTCTAGGAGGAAAAGAGGCTGTTAGAAGAAGACTTGTACATGTATTACCATTGGTTTGGGAGACAATTCCTGAGGAGTTTTTTGAGAAGTTGTGGAAATCAATGCCTGATAGGGTGGCTGCAGTTTTAGAAGCAAGAGGAGATTATACAAAATATTAGCTAGTTTAATTTATGGCAGGTCAATTGACCATTGAATGTTAAGAGATGCCAGTATGTAATGATCTCTCCTTAGACAATTAGTTCTTGGCGATGGGGAACGATACTGCTTTTCTTCTGTTTCTTTCCTTAGTCTTACGATAGCATTAGGCCTCTGCCTAAGTTTCTGATAGTACAAGACCTCTGTGTTCTACCGGGAACGCCTATCGTAAGCATTTTCTAACTCATCTTCATGAAGAGCTTTCCTTGGCATAACGATAATGTTGCAATAAAGATAAAGATCGTCAAGGTGTGCTATATTCGTTAAAGTAATAAGTAGTAAAAATACTTAGAACAAAGCGTGAAGAACCTATCCTCCTTGGCCGCATCGGCCTCCTTATATAGTATTCTTCCTGCCCAAAGTCATGTGACCCAAAGTGGTCACATCTGCGAAACCAAATCATAACAAACTAGTCATGTGACCAAAGTGGTCACATGCTCAAAACCCATGACCTCATAGCGTGTTGATGTGCAAAAACTCATAAACCAATCATAATACAATAAACAAATCATATGACTCAACTGAGTCATATGCATAAAACCCATGACCTCATAATGAGGTCATGTGCGAAACATAAATCATATGTGCAAGGCATACCCACAAGGCACACTTGCAAGGCATACTTGTCAGGCGTACTTCCCATGACTCATATTTGAGCCATGTGTAAAAGCATCACAAATCCTACATATAACAAATCATATGACTCGAATAAGTCATATGTGTAAAACAATAACATACTTGTGACTCATAACCATGCGTCATATGAAAACCTTTTCCTCGCCAAGCCACATTTGTGACACAGTGGTTGTTGAGCGTGAACTCGAACTCACACATGCGCACACCCGTTGACAACCCCACCGCCACTGCCCTGCCATATGTCACAACCCCAATTAAACATTCTCTCAGATCATGAACACTTCTGCCGAGTGACTGTATGCTATAAATATCCTAGCTGTAGTAATGTCTGCAGTGTATAGGATTAACCAGAATATAAACCAAGTCTGAAAATAGGTGTTATTATTAAGTAAAATATACTTATGAAATGAATCAAAAAATTTCCACAAAAACTACATCCATTACTACAATTAGGATATGTTTTATCTTACTTTATTAATATTTCTTGGTTTCAGTTTATGGTTATATCTGTATTACTTTTTTTTGTTTACCAAATATTTTTTTATCTTTACATATATTCCTAGACTTTACCTCCATGATTATCTCCTCAGCCTAACTATAATTTCCCTTATAATTTCTTTATTCATCCAAGGTTTTTTGAATTTTCTTGGCAGATTCTCCATATCAAACATGGTTGTTGTTATGTTTTTTCTAACTATATTATTGTTTTACATAATTATACTTATATTTTTTCCTATTATATTTCTTTGTTATATAAGAATTATATGTAGGATGTAAACCTGTAGATATAGATACTACTGTTCTCTTTATTTAACAAGATTTAAGAACAAGAAGTTCTACCAATCTGCCTTTATACCATAAATCTTCTTACTAAAATCATACTCATAATATCCTTTTAATAGTATTTTTATAAAGTTTATGTTGATATTAGGATTATAATATTTAAAATATTCAATTGTATAAATTAAAACTTAGATTGATCCATATAAGGTATCTCCTACCTGATAAATTTACTGGTATAATTCTGTTACATGATCAAGTATATTTGATTTTAGGAGCCACTTGAGATTCTTGAAAGTAATGAGGTATAGTTTCCTGAAGAGTATGATACTATTATATGAAAATACCCTGCAGATATCGAATATTATTACAGCAGCTTAATGTCTAAAATATTAGATTTAAGAGAAGACTTTGGGTAACCCTCCTGTTATAGACAATTAAGGTTGTCTCCAGTTGTATAAGTACCATTATACAATAAGAGAGATCATATACGTAATCCTAATAACAACCTCCATAATGTCTGTTCTTTGCTTTCTCCTACCTACTCCAAAGAGGCATCTAGGAATTCAGTTATGAGTGAGGAGGACGAAATAACCCTTACTTCATTTCCATGATTGTGTATGATGTGGTTTCTGCTTAAGCTTCTCTTGCTTACATTAGAATGTTATGAAAAGGTAGAAGTAGAAGATTTTCTTTTGTTATTTTTTCTTATTAGGTATTTAGGTCATGTCCTAGGCTATGATACATGTCATAAATAAACCGCGGTTTTAACAAAAAAAAAATAAAAATAAAAAATAACAACAAGTTATTTTTCTAGTTAACCCAAATTGACTGTGCCGTAACTTTCCTCTTATCCCTATCATACCCCACTGTATTTGGAGGTCAATCGCTATTTCAACCCGACCACACCCATCTTTCTACTTCCCTTTTCCCTCACCACCGTGCGCTTGCTCTCGTGTCAATACAAAGGAAAATACAATCAAAGTTTCCAACGTTACGCCGAACCAGAAAAATAACTCCAACAGAGACTCAAATCAATCGATCATGCGTGTCGCCTCTCCTTTTGGCTTTGCTCTCTGCGCCCTAGTCGCCACCGCTTTTGCTCAGGATGTGGTTGAGATTGTTAAGCAGAAGCAAATTGAGTGCGAGAGAAAGACCGTGGTTTGGAGGCCTCTTCCTCATTTGCGCTCTTCCAGATGGCGAGACTGACATTTGGAACGGGTGGCATACAGAAAGGTGACACTATCAATGTTCACTACCGAGGTACCCTCAAGGAGACTGGCGATCAATTCGATGCTTCCTACGACCGTGGCCAACCATTCACTTTCACTCTCGGCGAAAACAGAGTTATCCAGGGATGGGAGAGGGGCTTGCTGGACATGTGTATTGGGGAGAAGCGGAAGTTGATTATCCCATTCTCACTTGCGTACGGCGCTGGTGGAATGCCACCTGTTATTCCGGCAAAGTCGGACCTAGGTACATGCTCTGATTCCCGCACAGTTGAAAGTGCTCTGACAGGATGGCACCATAGTTTTCGAGACAGAGCTTTTAGGAATCCAAGGGTTCAATCCTGAGAAGCAGGAATTGTAGATGACTTTCCTGTATTGCTTTTTATCTCCCTTTTGTCTTGACCTCCTCGAGACACACGATGGTGAATGCCTGTAGCATGCCTCCGTTAATTGAAATATCGGTTATGTTCACTGGCGTTCAGTATGGCTACACCGGTGTTTACTTTATCCTAGGACAATGAGTCATGGCGAGGGACACTGTATCTGTTATTATTCTACCAATGGAGTGTTCAACTTTTATTTTACCCATATACCTCATAGTGTATTTGCGAGTCATTGTATGTGTTCCCGCCGAAAACCTCCCGGTTACGGATAGTTGTTATCTATATCAGCCTCCAATCTGTAACCGAAAGGCCCGCACTATCCTCAATCAGTTCCTGGAGCCTGAACATTATAAGGGCTCCCCACTTCCTCCATGTAAAAGCACCTCGGTTTGCGGCAAGGTTCTTCCGTTCCCAAATCGACGCAGCCCGTCCTTTTCCTGCAGCAGCTAGCTCCTCCCTATCCTCACATTGCTAATGTTGGGCTGGCCGAGCGCCGCATGGTTGCAACGTCAAGTCGTGTAAATTATCCATCGGTAACCTTTCGACATACGGGTATTGGCATATCATGGGGGTATTCGAACTTAGACTGAGATGGAGATATCCTATATAAAGTATGGGGACAAAACTTTTCATCTGGTGCGGCAATGGCAAGTCCACTATCATATATTTATTGCCTATGCAACCACAACTGGTATTATAATGAACTGAAAATGTATGTGTATCCATTAAATATAGAAAAATCTTCATCTTAGATTGCAGAGAAAAAGAATCAATACTCAGTATACTATTTCTTTACATTTAAAACTGCAGCCACTTGTCTAGGCATATACTTCCACAGACTTTTAAGAATGACTCTTCAATATCTCAGTCCAAACTACATTAAGAGCTTCTCCTAAAAATCTTCCAATATTATCTGGCTACACCTTAGTCTTGTGGATGTCAGGAAAGTACTAATGTAGCTTTTTGTTAAACATTTTCCAATAGCTTTCAATTATATAAAAGTCAGGTAAATTGAGGAACTACTGCTTAAGTAGTATATTGGCTTCTTTAAACCAAGTGACAGTATCTCTTGTAGTATCTATCTTTGCACTATTTCAATAAAATATAGAATTTTCTATTGTATTAACCACCTCCTGTCAAGTATCAATAAAAATATCTTTCAAAACTCCAATATATACATATCTATCCATACTCTTTGGATAAACAAGTATCTGAAGACCTTTATTTTTACCTCAAATACAGGCCTACACTATTAGCTCCATCCCAAGTGTTTTAATCAGCTCACTAATATAGTAATTATGCTAGTTTTCCTCTCATGCTTTGAACAACTAAATATTCTTAAAATCTTTAGACTTTTCAATTACACATTTATGATTAAAGAATCTGACAGCATTCTCAATTTTCTTCTCTGTCTAATCATTATACTTGTTGGATCAAGCCAGCCTCCTAACATTTTAGTTATTCTTTGGGAATTTTTAAATTTTTCTTTTCCTAACTCTTTACTTCTTAATATTAGCTAATATATAAGTTCAGTTAATTGTATTTACAAAATCCTGTAGAACCACTCTATTGGGGAATTTGTGTAAGAGTTAATATACTAGGTAAAAATAAATACGGGTTTTAATAATTTCCGATCTTCCTTGGTTTGGAAGGTTTCTCATATCACTTCGCTTTTTATACAAACAGTATAAACATGGAAGAGTACACTTCTATTGACTAAAGCTCTTTTTAATTTCTGAAAAAGTCAAATTTGTATTTCTCAGATTAATCCTTGGTTAATTTTTTGTTTCAAAGTTATAATAGCTTAATTGATAATTAAGAAGAAAGTTTATACGGTGTTACCTGATTGTAACTGATTTTAGAAAAAGTATTTTTTACAGTATGTTAATAGATAATAGATGATTTATAATATTCATTTTATGAAGTTAGGTAAGCAACAGAACTAAGTAATATTGTAAATTGCTATAATGAAATCGGGGGAATAGGGTCTGTAAGTGTAATTATTTATCAATTGCTAAAATCAACTACTCCTTGTGGCTAGCAATAATAAAGTAGTTTTTATAGTAAAACCTTTTTACTTTCAATTAAATAAATTGAAATAAATTTCCTCAAATTAAATTATTTTCCTAATGGTGTGATATTGAAAAATTGTATTATGTATTTCATTTTGCTACTAGGTGAAAAGACCTATATCTTGTTTACATTTTTCAGAACTTTTAAGAAGGCAGATTCATAAGTTACAGGAACCTTATCTGGTAGTGCGCTAAAGACT
>NW_003298891.1:13896-17646 GCF_000151645.1 Tuber melanosporum
TTTATCTATATACACTGATTCTTTCACAAATATCCGCAGACCAGGAACATCTATCCAGTTCTACTTTAGCACATATCATTCCAGATGATGGCCACTTAACTCTCCAGAGGTACTCTTATGAATGTTGACTACTAATAGGCGCTACACAAAGTAAATCCTCTTGGCAGTAGGTCTTATCGTAACCTCAAACTAGTGTCTTAGAGTCCTTAACAATTTCCTAATACCTCCACACTTAGAGGGTAATAGACTTCGGTTACTTTCCAGATAGGTCTCTGGTAACATCATATACTATTTCTAACTTCAAAGTTGTATTACTTCATCAGCTCCAATCTGTTTTGTAAAGAACGACATGGAGACCATTCTCTGAATTCACCTGCACTCCCTCATGTATCCCAGAGATGGCAGTTGGTTAACTGGACAACCTTAGTATATATGGTGTTACAGGAGCTTCTCAACTAATTGACATTTTTTAGACTTGTAGCAATACTCAAGGGTGTAACTGTTAGGAATAATGGGATCCAATACCTAGGAATCACCCTATGTAGGATAACCACACCCACCATTGAAATCTCTGGTCTCCAACACCGTCTTCTGGCCCCCTAATAGGGCCCACATGTCATTATACAGATCAATTTCAGATGAGTCCTGTGACTAAAATACCACAGAATAAAAGGTGTCAGAATAATACTACATAAGTGGCTACCATCTATCCAGCTGGATCTTGTTTAGAGGGAACACAGGGGCAGACATTGAGCTAGATCTGCGAAGTGGAATGGAGTAAATCCGTGAACTACTCAGAGTGTTACTAGGCTTCAAATATGTAATATCTGTGGCATAGGCCATAAGTAACAGGACGATATTATACCAAGAGACAGTATCCAATGGTAAAGGATCTCAACAAGAGTCCAATACATTAGCATCCATCCTACAATAATCAGAAGAGTCTAGAACTCTGAGGAACACTACCATAAAAGGTAAGGGACTTTATGGAGTGTTACAACTAGGTTTTGAACTAAGCTGCAACAGCGGCGATAACTCCCAATACTACAACAGCGACTGAAACCCACTACCCAGAGCAACCAAGCATTACCAACTGAGGGAACATTTATTGATCTGGTGGAATAGATTTCTGCGAATTAGTAGGAAGTACTCCAGACGATACCTGTCAGTCTGGTAAGGAGTTAGGAATATTTGAAGTCAGGTGACGTAAAAAGGCTGCAATTGTGACCATCTTCACTGATACAACTTGCAGATAAAACTGATCCTTTCATCAAAGACAAAGACAATTGGGGCCAACTCAGTTCGACTTGAGAACGAGGCCACAAGTCTGAAAACTGTAATAATTGGATAACTACTATTGGAAATAATACGGTTCTCAGTTAGTTATATCGTGAGTGCCAAAAGAGGGTTTGGTGATTTTCAGGGTCTCTAGTTGTTCACATCTTTTAACAATACCCGATGTTGTGTGTTATAATCAGAGAGGTATATAGTTGTATAATAAATAGATACAGTTCGTGAATACTCATATGTGGAATATCATATCACAGTGCCTCCCCAGCTTTAGACATAATCAAGCAATGCAGAAGAGACCTTAATAAGATAATAGTGTTTTTATGATTCAATCTTACTTTATCAAATTTACTTCGCTCTTAGTAGTCATAAACGGAACATGTGGATTTGAGCCTTCCTAAACAATCTGCATCTACAGAAATGAATCTTAGTTGGCCCAGACAATTTTGAAGTCTATCAGATTGTCTCCACCTAACAGTATATTGTTAGATCACCTTGTGACCAAGGCTCTCTACCTATCTACCAACCTCTTTCTACAGAATGACATGGCCAGGGCACCAAGTATCTCACTGTATATTCTACTCAAACCGAAACTTCCAAAAATGTGGTCTTTCTAGCTCGCGTACGGGAAAAAGAAGCTCACAAACAAGTAAAGGAGATGCTACAATCTCCTAAGCAGATCACCTCAGGGGGCCAATGGACGCCTCTGGAGATTACCACTCAATAACTCTCAGTCTTTTATCCTCTCTCTCTTAGCCTCTCCCAAAACCCTTCTGAGAACAATTAAATAAAACCTTCATTACTCCACCATCCTCAAGGGCCTCCCTTTCCATTTTTGAACCCTCTACACTAGGTCCAAACACCCATTCAGCAGACCTCGCAAGACTTGCTACTAGGGTTAAAATAGTTATAGGTAAAATACGGTAGGATATTTCAACCAGAATTAGTACTGCCAACATTGCCATCGAAGCTCTGTTGGCCAACTCGCCAGCCAACATGCAATGGCTAATAAAAGTTCAGCAAAAATTGCTGAAAGGACAAGATATACATGACAATGACATAGCTGTCACATTACATCAGTTTACTGTGGTGGAAGCAAATGTCTGAGAAATCTAAGAAAGAATTAACAGAGAAATATCTGCTAAATTGGTAGCTCAAGATGCACAACAAGCGCATCAGGAGGGTGTTACCATCCAACTGCTACGAGCAGCTCTCGAATGAGATCTCACTCTGAAACAAGCTTTATGGGAGTTTAGAATACAGCAAACGTATTGCAATTAAGTAATATGCAACTAGATATTCAATTTGGCCTTTGGACATGAAAGAGAGGCAGATCACTAGGATGACTTCACTAGTACCATTCAAAGGGATCAGACTTATAAATCCAATACACTATCCCTAGTTTATAATTAACTTAAAGCACTAGAATGTGGACAACCAAGATGTCTGCATGCTATGTTGGAGTCAGTCCCAAAAGAACGAGAACATGATGCAGAAAAGGAGGGACCTGAGGAAATTCCTACCTGAAGTAAGGGAAAGCAGAGAGAAGGTGAACTACCAACTCACATAATCCCAGGCAGTGACCCAGATAATGGGAGTGATGATGGGGATGACGATGGAAATAGAGGAAGGGGTAGAGGAGGACGATTCAGATTTAAACAGGTGTTAGCCCCTTAATATTCTAGAACTGCCTATATGATTGCAGAAGAATTAGCCTAAACTGTTAAGCGACCAGCAGATCCGCCCCCATTTTTTAAGGTAAAGACTAGTCAATGAGTCTATCCTTGGTCAACCTAATGTATAGATTATTTCGAACAAAAGCCTAGGATCTGGCATGATAATCGTGAACTTATCATCCACAGCCTGGGGAGAACAAAGGGCGATCAGGTCTGTTCAATCACAGTATAGTATCGGTGTGCAATAGATAACCTCTGAGGAGATGAACAAGACCTGGAATTCTGTGCATGGACTCACTTTGAACACGAATTTACCAGTAGGTACGCCCCTCTCGAAGAAGGATGCAAAGCCATATGAGACATTGAATTAGTCGACTATAAAAATGATATTCGAATTATTTACAGGAAAAATGCATAATCTGAATCATTATACTCAACTAATAGGACTAGCCTGGTGTATGGCAGGTGATAGAAAGCTGTCCTCCAAGATTAGATGGCGACTTTCCTAGAATAAAAACAATACTGACAGAGAGTGGGAACAGTGAGTCTGGAAAGCATGAAGACATGAGGAGGAATAGCAGGAATGGGACCAGCTAGACATGGATAAGTGAAAACCTTCAAAAGACTTCTTGGATAAAAAATTGGTAGACAAAAATCAACGAAAGGTAAAAACTGAGATGGTCCCTCCAAAAAAATAATGTGGGAACCAGAGCCTGAAGAACTGGTAAAGAAATCTACTGGAGCTTAGGTTCATCCGGCAAGTAAAGTACAGAGTCACTCGTTG
>NW_003298891.1:18266-20442 GCF_000151645.1 Tuber melanosporum
CCTCTAGTGTGGATAAAGAGCAATGTACAACTTTGGCAGCGCCTCTATACTTTCCAAGAGAGTATTGTAAGCTTGTCCCTGATGACTTGGCGTATGTCTGCTGTGGTAGTCAGACACATGACCTGGAAACTAAAAGGTCTGCAATCAGGACCAAAACCTAGACAGAATGCAGACAGCACCAAGAGTATTGGAGAGAGCGACAGTAGGGCTCATGTGATGGATCTAGAGGAAAAGGCGATGCACATCTTCGATTTAGACGGAAAATAGGTACAAGAAATCTGACCCATACCTCTAGTTACTGCTTCTTGGGTGCCGTGCCAAAACTGAACATAACGTAATAAAGTTAGAACACTGTCTATAGTTAAACCAGAGTGGAGAATAATCCCTGAAAGGTTATCAAAGAGAGAGCTGACCAGCCCTACGCAGGCAGCATTTGTTTCCATAATATCTATACGACAGGAGAGAGTCCCTAGATTGGTTACACAGGTAGTAATGGTAGAACTTTTGGGAACTCCTGGGCAGCGGGTAAAGACCATTAGTAGCAGGCTGCCCAATATAGCAAATGGAAACAAATTTTTCTGTGGAGACTAAAGTGGTCGAAACTGCACAGGCATAGTAACAAACATCCCAGTTATTATCAGAACCTCAGATATGGTAAAACAATTGAATGATGATTGAACACATTACCTAAAGAAATGCACTTTTAGAGTACCAAAATGTACGAGATATAGCTGTCCGGGAGGACATGCTTAGATTCAAATTGTAAATGCAAACCATCAATGCTACAAAATATGAGTCTTTTTAATTCTGGATCCAATGTGTTGCTATTCAATAAAGAACTCGTAAAGAAACCAAAAGCTCCATTCACTAAAACACTGAATTCAGTCAATATCCAAGTCTTTTATGGAGTATTAGCTCCATTGGGAGGAAAACTTAACATGTGTCCTTTTTAGCTTGAATTAGGACGCAATAAACACATGTCTGAAGTTGTGTATATAATTGGAGCAGGAGGAGATCACTGGATGATAATCCCATTAGGGTAGTGGTATACAGAACACCGCTTATCCAACATTGGAGAACATACAATGTGGGAATTCAGAGATTCCAAATGTAAGTCCTGTGTAGAAGAAGAAGATGAAGGAATTGCAAATATGTTGGAATACGATGAAACAGTGGCTTGAGATGAAAACGCAATCTAAGTAGGAAGAATTGGAACCATAGAAGATCCTAATCAGATCAACCTCAATTTTCTCCTAAGACGCTAGTGGTAATTCAAAAAGCTATTTCTCCTACAAACGTTATCAGAACTGGAGCTTAAGAGAACCTTCAATCATAAAATTAAATTGGTTGAAGTAAGAAAACCCTCTTTGGGACCCGTTTATCCTTTGTCTGACAAACAACTTAAGATATTATGAGGATACCTTGACAATATATTAGGACAAGGAAAGATCATGAGAGGTCAATCACCTTTTAGTGCTCCAATTCTATTTACATCAAAAGCGGATTGAAGACTATGACTGGTAGTAGACTACCGAAGTCTAAAGAAGATAACTATATTAAATAGGTATCCACTACCCTTGATGTTGGAGTAACATGACAGTGTAGCAGGAGCTAGCATCTTCTCCGAAATTGATTTGAAAAATAGTTACAATGTCATACAGATCAAGCAAGCGAATGAAAGCAAAATAGTCTTTCAATAATATTATGGACCTTACAGAAATAAGTAATACCTTTCTGATTAGCCAACATTCCAGCTATATTTTAGGACATGATAAATGAGCTCTTTCAGGAATTTGTAGACCAAGAAGTCGTATGTTATTTTGATAATATTCTCATCTATTCTAAAGGTGAGAAGGAATATATTGAGCTAGTAACAAAGGTGTTACAGAGATTGACGGATTTTCAGCTCTGGATTTCAATAAAGAAATCTGTTGTCCAGAGTAAAGAGATGCAATTCTTAAGCTATATGATAGCTATTGATCGGGTATCCATGAGTACCCAAAAGGTGAATTCAGTATTAAACTGGAAATGACCTATATCTGTTAAGGAGGTACAAATATTTCAAGGATTCGCAAACTTCTACAGGAGCTATATAGAAAAGTTCTCGAAGATTTACACTCAAATTACCGAAACATTGAAGCAAGATTTTTGGCATTTGTCGTCCCAGTAGATAACA
>NW_003298891.1:21123-33919 GCF_000151645.1 Tuber melanosporum
AACGCAGTCAGGTGAATAAGATAAGTAAGGGGAACTCCCTCTTGGAAGATGGATCCCAAGGTTGCGACTGCACTAAAATGAATTCTTCTGCAAAAGTGAAGAAATATAATAAATGCCAAAAGTCTCAACAGTAGAGTTTGAAGAAACAAAATCGTAAAACTTAATATCGTTAAGCCACAGCTTTTACTCAATTAAGTCCTAATCTCGAGAGTTAGTTGATTGCCAGAGTAGAGAAGAACTCACATATACTTAAGTAGATTTCATATATTGCCAGTTGCTCCCCATCACTACGCTGTATTGGTGAGCACCGCACTCCCTTGGGCTGCCTAGCTACCATCTACGGGTCAGACCAAAGATCCCGTGTAGCGAACTAGACTACTCTTATAGTTTGCTAACATCCACATGACAGAAGAACTTTAGCTGCTGCATTTACAATGTTACTGCAGGAGTAAAAACTGTTCATATCGTGGACATGTCAGTGGCGAGCTACCATGCCCAAGTAGATGTGATACCAACTATGGAACTCTCTACCCATATACACTTAGTCTTCTACAAGTATTCGCAGCATGTGAACATCTATCCAGTTCTACTCTATTTCATATCATTCTGGATAATAGCTAGGTAGCTTCCCTGATAGTGTAATGAGACTCCACGGAGTACTATTACAGTTAACCAAGCCTATACCCATACCAGTATCTAGAGACTAGCATGGTAGGAATGGTGGTAGACTTGAGTTTACCGGCTAGAGGTACTGTTGGTTGGGTACCTTGGTTGGGCATACTATATAATACTAAGAAGTATATGGGTACTAGTAAGGAGTGGTAGTTACTATACTCAGTAGGCTAACCTAAGAAGTAAATTTGGTAGTTACCCTGAATTACTCAACGGTGAGTCTGGGTAGAGTTACCCTCCTCTGTAGGGTAATTCAGCTTGCTGTTACCCTACCTTCAGACCAAAGTTACCCTGCCTTGGACTATGGGTTACCCGGTTATGGAACCAAGTTACCCTACCTTGAAAGTTACTTGTTATGCAGGACTTCGGGGGGAGTTACTGGATTGTTTGTCATGTAAAGCTACATAGGGTATTTGAATCTCAGGTTGTGTGGATCACTCATGCACAACCAGTTAAGCTCCGAACAAGCTGTAACTAGTGGGTGTGGTGGCTAACACCTCCTACCGGCCCTGTTATAAATCCCTAGTATTATGGGCTACAGCCTGGAGAGTGGCTATAAGCATAGTAAATATCTTTAGGTGGAGATGCTCCTGTAATACTGTATATGTTCCTGCTGTCCATCCGACCAGAAGCTGTCTGCAGGATCTATGAGAGGGTAGAGGTGAACCTAGAGAAAGGTCTCCAGGTGGCTTCATGTAAAACAGACCAGAACCAACGGAGTAATACTACTTTGAAATCTAAGGTAGTATGTGAGATTACCAAAGGCCTGTAGGTGAGGTAACTGAAGTCCGTTGCCCTGAAAGTGTAATCGTATTGGAGAATCATTAGGGACTCTGAGACACTAGTCTAAGGTTACGATAAGACCTGTTTCTAGGAGGGTTGGCTGTGGGTAGCGCCTATTCGTAGTCAACATCCGAAGGGGTCTATCAGTGGAGCTACCTGGCCATCATTTGGAATGATATGGAATATAGTAGAACTGGATAGATGTTCAGAGGCTGTGGATGCTTGTAGATGACTAAGTGTATCTGGGCAGAAAGTTCTATAGTTGGTATCACATCTACTCGGGCATGACCGCTTGCCACTGACATGTCTGCGATATGAAGAGTTTTTATTCCTGCGGTTGCATTGTAGACCCAGTTGCTAAAATACTTCTATCGTGTAGATGTTAGCAAATCACAAGAGTAGTCTAGTTCGCTACACGGGATCTTTGGTCTGTCCTGTGGAGGTTAGCTAGGCAGCCCAAGCGAGTTTGGTACTCAGGAATACAGAGTAGTGATGGGGAGTAACTGACAGCATATGAAATGTACTTAAGTCTATGCGAGTTCTCCTCTACTCTGGCAATCAACTATCACTCGAGATCAGAACTTAATTGAGTAAAAGCTGTGGCTTAAAGAGATTAAGTTTTACTGTTTTGTTTCTTCAAACTCAACTGTTGAGACTTTTAACATTTATTATATTTGTTCACTTTGTGGAAGAATACATTTCAGTGCAGTGGCAACCTGGGAATCCATCTTCCCAGAGGGAGCCCCCGTTACCATATATCGTTAAGTAAGAACCTAACTTAACTCTCCCTACTCTTGAGAATTGTCGGTATTGACCTCTTTGAATTGACATAGTTTGAGTACGAGTCGCTGGTCTGGTACCGGAAGCATCGGGTGGAAATTACTCTGTTGAACTAAGCGGGTCACATTGATCCTGCTGGGGCGGAAGCCCACCAATGGCTACTACGTCGTGAAGCATTTGCAGATGCCCACGGCCTTAGTTGGGAACCCATAGACCTTGTCCTTAATGCTACCAATATTGACCTGCTCAACCACTGTGAGGTAATTGTAGTCCAAGACCCTCCTGTCTTATTCAAATCATTTACCCAGCAAAAGCTAGAGATTCCTGTAGTGCCAGAAAGGCAAGAGCAAGGTTTTAGTCTTGTGGATTTTACTAGAGAAGTCATGGAACCCTATATCCTTCTTGCAGTTACGAAGCAGATGAAGGAGGCTCAAAAACAGAAGCAATACTGGAATGAGCAAGCACAGGCTAGGTTGAAGGTGGAAATGGCAACTGTGGTAGTGGAGTGGATGTGTATACAACACGAGATGTTTATGCAGTAAATTAATAACACCTGAGCCCTCACTAAAATAATCTCAGCATTGGAAGAGGCTGCCCGTACTGGACATCCGATCAATCAAGACAATAACACGATCATGACAGCAGTACCTCTGATGGAGAAGAACCCCCTAGTCAACTTTGTGGAAACCTTAACCACTATGTTGACCAACTCTCAATATCAGGCATACTTGACTGAATTAGGTGTACAGATTGTGGGTCCATAGCCACAAGTACTAGTCTCTCCCTGTCGTTTCCCCTTCGATACCCAGCTTGAAGAAGCACTTACTCTGATATCTCAACAGAGAAACAGACGAACTTCTAGCCCAGCGATGGGGTCGCATCTTGACGATAGTGGTCATAGGGTGGATAAGTCCAAAGTTCCTCCTCCACCTCTGCAAGTGGCGAAGAATCGGGTAGACTTGCCAGATGTCACTGATAAACCAATGCCGTCTGCGAATGTCCCCGTGCCTGACCGACCTTATTAAGATATCGGGTTCTGGTACTCCTAACAGGTACGGAGTAACTCTGAGTAGTTCGGCAGCTGCTGCTTTACCTGATGCACCTCCAATATTATTGTCTTGCCTGGGGGTGGTTCCCCTAGGTGTAGAACAAGAGGAAACAGAGGATTCCTTTGATTGGTATAATAGATCCTTTGGAGGCCACAGTGGAAACACTGGTGGTAGCAGAGATCAACTCCCACCAGGCAGAAATGTGGGTGCTGGTGGAGACCCAGGTGATTCCAGTTCCTCCAGTAGTAGTAATGACAGTGATGCCAACTCCATACCCAATTTTTCTAAATTCCTAGGAAGGCGGAAGTCAACCTAGTCTGAAAAGAAGAAGAGAAACTATGACCGATGGGCCCGCAGGTTACTGCGGGCTTTGTTATCACTGAGTGGGGCATCAGGGGCTACTAGGTCCAGTGGTGATACAGGCTCTACCAAGAATAAGGCTAAAAAGCCTGACAAATTAGGTGATGTAACTCCTTTCAAGGAAGATACAACCAACACTCAGAGGTTCATTGGTGATGTGAAAATCAAGTTTGAGTACTTCCAGGAATTGGTCACAGAAGATATGGAGAAAATTACCTTGGTTATCCCTCTTCTACAAGGCACTGCTAAAACTTGGTACATGGGCCTATACTAGTATATCAGCCAAAATGGTACTCGCCAAGTAGGTATAGCGTTTGATTCCAACTATGAGTTTTACACATGGGAAGAATTTAAGAAACAGTTAATGGTAAGTTTTGGTATTCATTTTGATCAGGACCGTACTCTAAGCGAATGGACTAAACTGCCGATAAAGGCTGGGCAAGTAGACCAGTATTAGGAGTCGGTAATGGATCTCATTGTGTAACTGGGTTATATGGATCCAATGATGATTAAGGACAAGATCCCGATGACAATGACGTACCTGTTACGGAATGTCTGGGCCCCGAAGACTTTCCATCCTACCTATGTGTCCAAATATATGGACTTTCTGCGGAAAACATGTCATGCCTACAAGATAATATCACTATTGGCGAGACAGTTACTAAGAACCGAAGTGAGAATCAGGGCAAGAGTGAGCAGAGGTTGTCAACCTCAAGGAAACAACCCAAGAAGAAGGAAAAGTACTCTGGTAAGACCAGCCCTAAGCGCTACTTATCCTCTGCTGGTACACCACAGAAGCAAGGGAATTCTGAGCATGCTAATGCTCATAAGAATATCCCATCTATGCTTATTGATAAGTGAAAGAAGGAGTTGCAGTGTACACAATGCGGAAAGCTTGGTCATTTTTGGTGGAAATGGTTCTCTGCCCCACCTTGTTGTTAGTTCAGCCAAAGCGGTTAAGTCAATAACCAAGAAGCGAAAGGCTGAAGATGCAGAAGTTAATGAAGCATCAAATAACAAAATACGTTATATCAAAGTACCACCTTCAAATAGGTTGTTAGAAGTCGGTAAATTGTCTCCAGAAATTATGGAAGTCAATACGAATACTGAGGAATATGTAAGTCCCTTCCTGTAGGCGAAATAACAAGACACTGACATAACTTTAGGAAGTTATGTGGAAGACTCCGAGAGTAAGCATAACCCAAGAAATTCTGCAGTCGATAAAGACTGACAAGGCCTCTTAGATATTTTGGGCCGTAGTGGCCAGCGAAGGAACAAGGCCAAGTGGAGGATTTAAGTCAGAAGTAGTAATTCACTTTGGGCGTTGTCTTGGTTTATTTCTCCTTTGTATTCTTGATCATTGATGCAGGAATATGTTGTTTCCTTACTTTGGTTGAAAATTTCCTTAGTAGTAGATGTGAATTGTTTTCTTTGTTTAGTGTATTTTCATATCAGGCTGGACTTGATTAGAGCAACGGAATTTTGTTATCAAGTCCACCTGAGGAGAGTTAAGTACCTGATATCATGCTGGCGTAATAGTAAACACCCTTGCTATTGATATACAGTGATTTGAAACTCTAAACATCTTTGATCTATAGTGGTCACTCTTGTGTCGAAAGGCAAGAGACTCCCATTACCATGTTTACAAAAGAAAATGTAAAGAAGAAGGTGAGGCTTTCAGGACTCCCAAAATATAATCAGTCTATCCGAGTCCTTGTTAGACTAGAATGGTGCTGCGGTGCAAGGATAGTAAAGTGGAGGCTGTATTGTTATTAGATAGTGGCGCTACAGGCGCTGTACAAAGCACTCCATGGGCAAAGGAGATACAAGTCCTTTGTGTCTGGAGGAAGATTGTGGCTCCTATTAATGATGCTAGCGGGAAGGATATTCCTAACTCAGGGCTTCATTACACTAAGACTCTGAAGATGCATATTGGTGATCATGTCAACGACATGCAATTTGAACTAGTGGATATGTCCAATAAGAAGATTGATGGCTATCTTCCTATGTCATGGCTCGATGAACATAATCCTGATATAGACTAGGAGTCTGGGAGCTTTACTTGGATATCGGTTGTATGTAAGGTCAAGTGCCTAGTGGGACAGAAACAATTAGAATTCATAACCGAAGAAGAGCTATTGGCAGAGGACTAAGCTCAAGTGTATCTTCTTAGATATGCCCAGTTCACCAGAGAAGATCGTAAAGATAGTGCTCTTAGTCTTCTTCCAGAGTATAAGGACTATGGCGATATCTTCAGCCAGCAAAGGATCGATACATTACCAGAGCATTCAGAGTATGATCACCCGATTGACTTGATACCTGGAACATCTCCTTTTGGCCCTATGTATCCCTTATCTGTGAATAAGCTTAAGGTCTTAAGAGAGTATCTCAATGAGATGCTGGCAACAGGAAAGATAAGAAGATCTAATTCTCCAGCTGCAGCCCCAATCTTCTTTGTACCAAAACCTGATGGTTCATTGAGGTTATGTATCGATTATAGGGGGCTGAATAAGATCACTATAAACAGTAAATATCCTTTACCATTGATGAATGAGCTGTGTGATCGACTTGGAAAGGCTACGGTCTTCACCAAGTTGGATTGAAGAATGGCTACTATCTCCTTTGGATAGCAGAAGGAGAAGAGTGGAAGACAGCATTTGGCTGTCGATATGGACTCTATGAGTATACAGTAATGCTATGTGGGTAATGTAATACTCCATCTATATTCCAGAGTATGATAAACAATATCCTTCGAGACATGTTAGATGAAGGAGTTATTGCCTATATGGATGATATCCAAATATACTTAGAGACAATAGGAGAACATGTCTCTCTTGTTCGAAGGGTTATGGAAAGACCATGAAAGGCTAGGCTTTACGTGAGCATTAAGAAATCTACATTCCACGAAGGGGAAAGAGAATTTCTGGGATACGGTATATCCAACCATTGTATTGTGATGACCATGGAGAAGGTGAAGTCCATTGAAGTTTGGACTCCTCCAAAAAGAGTTGTTGACGTACAAAGCTGTCTGGGTTTTGCAAACTTCTATCGTCAGTTCATTGAAGGCTTTAGCAAGATAGCAAAGCGATTGATGGACTTAACGAAGAAAGATACCAAAAGGGAATGGGGTCCAAGGCAGGATGAAGCCTTTAGACACCTTAAAGCAAGGTTTATGGCAAGCCCCATTCTAGCCCATTTTGATCCTGAACAGTTAACCAAATTAGAGACCAACTGTCATGGATGTGGCTTGGCACAGAAAAGGTTTTCACATGATGCATGATTATGAGTCATAGGTATGTTATTATTTCACGCATATGACTCATTTGGGTTATATGACTTATTATGTTTTGACGTGTTATGTTTCACACATGACGCAATGATGAGTCATGAGAGGTGTGCCTGGTGAGTATGCCTTGCACATATGATTTATGTTTCACACATGACCTCATTATGAGGTCATGGGTTTTATGCATATGACTCAGTCAAGCCAAATGACTTGTTTAGTATAGTGTGATTAGTTTATAAGTTTTCGCACATGACCTTGCTATTAGGTCATGGGTATTGAGCATGTGACCACTTTGGTCACATGACCTGTTTGTTAGGATTTGGTTTTGCACATGTGACCAATTTGGGCCACATGACTATGGGCGGGAAGAACAATATATAAGAAGGCTGATGTGGCCGAGGAGGATAGGTTCTTCACGCTTTGTTTTAAGTACTTTTCCTACTGATTACTTTAACGAATATAAAACACACTTATGATCTTTATCTTTATTGCAACATTATTGTTATGCCAATGAAAGCTCTTCATGAAGAAGAGTTAGAGAAAGCTTACGATAGGCATTCCAGATAGAAGTAAGAGGTCTTGTACTATCGGTAACATAGGCAGAGGCCTAGTGCTATCGTAAGACTAAGGAAAGAAGCAGAAGAAGAAGAGAAGCATCGTTCCCGGTCACCAAGACCTAACTATACGAGGAGGAATCATTATATTACAAAGTTTCACCTAGTGCGACTCTAAATGATACAAGATAGTATACTTCAACACTGATAGGGAAGGAGATATCGACATTGACGATCAAAGCTTTAACCTAGGAGGATTTAGTGATGTCCTAGATCACATTTCAGCAGAGCCCACTAGGGCAGCAAGCCCAGTAACTGCAGAGAAAGGATCACCAGTCGATAATTCTCCTGCAGAAGCCACACAACCTGAGAGAATGTCTGGATCAACAGTACCTGTATCACCGGCCCTGGCCACTCCGGCACCAGGCACTAGCAAGCTTGGAATGACTCAGAATCCGTTTCAGGAATTTCTGGCAGCAAAGCAAAACACAGGACACAGGAATATCCAACGACTGAAAGCAAAAGAACCTGACACATACAAACGAGCCGCAGATAAGCTGGAATATTCCTGGCGTAATACGAAGGATATTTTGCCGTCAAGGGATATGGAGAATACCACAATGAGATCAAGATTCCCTATGTGAAATCTCTACTCAGAGGACTCTCAGGACAATGGATCATGCCCTTTCAAGATAGAAGGGAGCAGAGGGAATGGGTCATGTATGAGGAATTCATGGCGATACTCTTTGAACAATTCGGAGATCCCAATGCTAAGGAGACTACAAGATGAAAGCTGGAGATCCTCCAACAAGCAAAACAGAGCTTTTCGGCATATTGAAATGAATGCTTACTACTGGAATACAAGGCCAAATTTAATGATACTACCCTCTACATCATCCTTCCAAGAAACTGTAATGAGAGACTCTGAGAAGCATGGAGAATCTCTGACTCACACTACACAACAGCAGCACTATTGGTAAGATGGGTGATCGATAAGGAAAGTAAACTAAACATGGATCGAAACAACTCAGAAAACACTACAGCGTACAGGGTGGCCCAATTATTCAGAAATGTGGATTGAACCTTCCCATCACTAGCAACGCGAAGTGAGAGTAGAATATTACCACATGGCAAGCCAATGGAATTGCACAGAACAAGATCAGGACTAGCCTTGAACCTATCTAAGGAAGAATATGCTAGGAGGGTAAATGGAAAACTCTGCCGGAGATGTGGGAAGGCAGGACATCAGATAAGGGAATGCAGAAGCCAACTAGACAATAGATACTAAGGAACTAAGGTAGCTGGAAACAACAGTTTCCAATTTTAGAAGAAGACAAACATCCATGAGAAGACGACTGAGGACGTATTGGCAGAAAAAGATGAGGGTCGCCAGTAAATGGTAGTCTGGGAGACCTAAGTTGTGGATCTGAAAAGCCCATCAAGTCAGCGTACTACTACATGGTACTACACATGCCAAGGAAAGAAGAAGGAGATCAAGTGATGATCAAGGCGAAGATACACAACAAAAAACACCAAGAAACAACGATATATGCAATGCTCGACCAGGGAGCGACCAAAGATTCATCGACAAAGGAATTTGTGACCAATACGGACTCTTCACCAAAAAAGCAGAGAAAGCGAAACAAGTCTACCTAGCAGATAGCAAGCCAAGCGCAATAGGTCGTATAAGCCATACGGCAACAGTACCTATAGCCATTGACAGCCATAGAGAAACGGTAACTATTCAGTTAGCAAATCTCAAGAACCATGAGATAGTCCTAGAGATACGATGATTACAAAAACAGAACTCAACGATTGAATGGAACGAGGATAAGACGACCTTCACCAGCGAACTGTGGACGACACGATGTCTCCACAGTTCACCAGTGATCTACACGACACTGACACGAAAAGTGGAAGAGGAAACTTTGCATGGAAGGTTCGCTGAGATGCGGCAAGATAAGTGAGTCCAGTTACAAAAGCTGGACTAAGAGGCAAAAGTGCCTACCAAGAGTTCCAAAGAGGCAGCAGAATATGACTTGTATGCCAACAAAGGAATCAAGATACCTGCCAACAGGCAGGCAATGGTAGCGATAGGAATAGCCATTGGACTACAAGAAGGTACGTAAGGGTGGATAGAACTCTGAAGTAGTCTAGCAGTCAAACATCAACTTATGGCCTTGGTGGGGGTAATCGATGCCGACTATGCAGGTGAAATCAAAGTGGACTTGGCCAACCTGGCTCAAGAGGACTATGAAGTCCAGAAAGACGATCGAATCGCACAGTGGATCATCGAAAAAATCAACAAAGAGTATCTGCAAGAACTAAATCAATTGGAACAAACCATATAAGGAGACAAGGGATTTATAAGCATGGACTAAAGCCAGTCCGGTACAACAAAAAAATAGAGATCAAAGAGATTACAGCACAAGTCTTTGGATGGTACTATCGAAGGGGAGATATAACAGGAATTCTTAAATGGACATATGAAGACAAAAAAGTGATCCTAGCAAAGATCAACATCAGCACGGAACTAGCAATCCAAGACAAGAAAGGCCTAAGGAAAAAAGAATAGAAAGAATTGATTCCAAAGGAAGATCATCAATTCATGAATCTTCTCCAAGAAGAGGACACTATGGGGCTACCACCTCGAAGACCAGGAATCGACCACGAAATTCAGCTGGACAAAGGCGAGAAAACTAGAAATGGAAAAGAGATTCCCTACAAGAAGTTATACCTACTAGGAGAATCAGAGCTCGAAGAACTTAGAAAGTACATCGAGCAAAACCTCAAGTGAGCATGGATCAGAGACTCCTTTGTATCAGGAGGATCTCCAATACTATTCGTCAAAAAGAAAGATGGAAAGGTGAGACTCTATGTAGACTACAGAGCCCTCAATTTGGTAACCAAGAAAGACCAATATTCACTAGCCTTAATTGGAGAGGCCCTGGACAGACTATAGTCAGCAAAATACTTTACCAAGCTCAACATCAAGGATGCATATCACAATATACGCATCAAAGCAGGAGACGAATAGAAGACTACATTCGCCTCAAGATACAAAATGTTCAAATACTTGGTTATACCATTCAGGCTAACCAATGCACAGGCTTCATTCCAAAGATGGATCGACTAGGTACTCAATAAGTAACTCGATATATATTGCATTGTATATGTGGACGATGTACTCATTTACTCAGAAAATATGCAACAATACCAAAAGGATATCAGCAATATCATGGCCACGATACAAGGATCAGGAATGAAAATCAAAGCAACAAAATGCGAATTTCATAAAGAAGAAAGTAAATACCTCGGATTTATCATCAATCAAAGCGGGGTCAAGGTCGACCCAGTCAAAACAGCAGCTATATGGGATTGGGCCAAACCAAAAAACAAAACAGATGTTCAATGCTTTATGGAATTCTGCAACTTTAATTGAAAGTTCATAGAAGGGTTTAGCAGGCTTGCAAAACCACTCTATATCCTAATCAAGAAAGACAAGAAATGGGAATAGGGAGAAATGGAACAAAAAGCATACAATACCATGCGGAAACATCTGATATTAGTACCAATACTAGTAGACTTCAACCCAAGCCGAAGGACAATGATTGAAATAAATGCCTGGAAATGTGCATGCTCAGGCATACTATCGCAACAATGCGAAGATGGAAAATGGAGGCCAGTGTCTTACCGATCGAAGACAATGACCCCTGCAGAGTGTAACTACGATGTTGCAAAACAAATAACTATTAGTAATAGTTTACGCATTAAAGGAATAGAGGAGATACATTCTGAACAATGACCATCCGGTCCGAATTCTAACCGATCAAAAGAATCAGGTCCTGTTCATGACTACAAAGGAATTGAACAACCACCAAATAAGGTGGATGGAACAACTCACTAAATATAACTTCAAAATCGAATACTGACCAGGTAAAGAGAGTGGAAAGCCAGATGCTTTCACGAGAATTGTGAGCGACAAACTACCAACAAAAGAAGACAAAGGATCAAACCAAAAACACGAACACTATTACCAAAGACCAACTTCAAGGTAATGGAGGTTATCCAATTCACATCAATGGAAGAAAAAGAAATTGAGAAGGCAAACAAAGGAGACAAAACAATTCAGGCAATAAGAGAAGCATTGGAGGAAGGAAAAAAGGAAATGAAAAAGGAATCGCTCTGGGTTTATCCCAATGGGAGGAAGGAAACATGTGGTAGGAGGGAAAATAATAGATTCCTGAAGAAGAAAAGATAAGAACAGACATCATATAACAATACCACGATATCCACATGGCAGGACAGGGAGAAACGGCGAGAATCACAGAATTCATCACGAGGTCATTTTATTGGCCAGGACTGCGCGAAGATGTCAAAAGATATGTCAACAATTGCAACACATACCCAAGGATGAAAATGGCTAAACATGCACCATACAGATTACTGAAATCCAACGAGGTTCTGGAATGACCATGGAAAATAATTTCTATAGATTTCATCACGGATCTACCATTATCGGAGAAATGTGATAGCATCCTGGTCGTGGTAGATCGTCTGACCAAAATGAGTCATTTCATTCCAGTTACAACAGATATGGGGACGAGAGATTAAATACAGCCATTCCTTCGAGAGGTTTTCGGACTTCACAGCCTTCCAAAGAATATCATTACCGACCCAGGAATATTGTTCACATCAGGACTGTTGAAAGAAGTAAGTGGAGAAATGGGGATACAAAACAGGCTGAGCACAGCATTTCACCTACAAGTGGATAGACAAATGGAATGGGTAAACATAATAATCAAACAATATTTAATGGCCTATGTCAATTACCAATAGGTTGATTGGTACAAACTACTATCAATGGCCATATTCGCATACAATAATGGTAAACAAGAAATGATTGGCACAACACCCTTCTTCACCAATTACTGACATCATCCACAAAATCAGGCCCCATATCATACAATTAACAGTATAATACCGGATAAAACAGACATGAGAAAACAAGACGAGACATTACAATACGAAATAAGTCAAGTACAACAACAGCAAAATGAGCAATACAATAAACAAGGAAGACTGGATCGAAACATACAACCAGGAGATCTGGTATGGCTAATACCACGCAATATCTATAGGATGCAACTATCAAAAAAATTGGACTATAAGAAAATCGGGCCATTCAAGATACTGGAAAGAATGGGCAACTGAGCTTATAAACTCGACCTTTCCCCCTCAATGTGAATACACAACACATTCCACATCTCACTCTTAAATGAGACCTCAGATAGGATGTCGAATCTTAGTAC
>NW_003298891.1:33937-76762 GCF_000151645.1 Tuber melanosporum
CGAACACACACCAGATGCTATCTCAACCCTCCACCAGCGAGACCCAAGCAAGCCCGGCCCAGGTAATGATCACATTCAACTAAGGTAAAGGCGATGGAAATGCTCCAGTGCCATTGCAACCACATGAGGGCTGGGGCCATAGCCCCTGCCAAACCACATCAATTAGCCCCGAATACTCATTCATGGGGCCAACTGAGGAAGAACTGCAGGAAAGTGAAAAACAAGCACAGCATAATGCGATGTCATGGAGGGTATTCTATGATGATGGATGTTCGATATATTATGGGGACAAGGAAGGCTCAGCATGGTTCCTGAGAGAATACAAAAAGTATGGTGCGAGCTTGGACCATGCCCTAAAGCACTGGAAACAGTATTTCAACAATAAGTACAAGATGCACAGGATGAAGAAAATCACTGCGGGATACTACCTGCAGAAGGATGGAAGCAAGAAAGAGTTGGATGGAAAGGACGCAATGATATGGCTGAGGGCTATGGCCTTAAAGATGAGGCCAAGGGAGGAGGGAGCTCAAAATTCATCCACAGAAATGGAACTGGATACCAGAAGCCTACATAGGCAAATCCAAGGACTTCGAGAACAACTGGGCCAAGCTGGGGCCACAATTTCGGCAAATGATAAAATGAGCGCAGAGCTGAGACAACTGAACAATGTCCCGCGGTGCACCATTGAGATGGCAAACCTCATCTTGGACACGGTGAGGGTAAGATGGCGGGAAGCAGACGACAAGCTCAATAGGTTCCAGAGGTCCATGCGTTCAGCAGGACTGGAACTATTAAAACTTTGGGATAAACCCTGATGGCACTCAGGCTTAGGGGAATATAAGCTAATGTCACAGAGGTGGCTGGGCACAGAAAAGGCTTTCACATGAACCATGATTATGAGTTATAGATATGTTATTATTGCATGCATAGGACTTATTTGGGTTATATGACTTATTATGTTATGATTTATTATGTTTCGCACATGACTTGATTATGAGTCATGAGAGGTGCACCTAGCGAGTATGCCTCGTGAGTGTGCCTTGTTGGTATGCCTTGCCCATATGATTTATGCTTCGCACATGACCTCGTTATGAGGTCATGTGCTTTACGCATGTGACTCAGTCGAGTCATATGACTTGTATAGTTTGTTATGATTAGTTTATAAGTTTTCACACATGACCTTGCTATTAGGTCATGGATTTTGAGTGTGTGACCACTTTGGTCACATGACTAGTTTGTTATGATTTGGTTTTGCACATGTGACCACTTTGGATGACATGACTATGGGCGGGAAGAATACTATATAAGGAGGCCGATGGGGCCGAGGAGGATAGGTTCTTCACGCATTGTTATAAGTACTTTTCTTACTTCTTGCTTTAACGAATATAAAACACACTTATGATCTTTATCTTTATTGCAATGTTATCGTTACCCCAAGGAAAGCTCTTCATGAACAAGAGTTAGAGAAAGCTTACGATAGGCGTTCCTGATGGAAGAGAAAGGTCTTGTACTGTTAGTAATATAGGCAGAGGCCAAGTGGTATCGTAAGGCTAAGCAAAGAAACAGAAGAAGAAGAGAAGTATCGTTCCCTGTCGCCAAGAACTAACTACCCATGGAGGTATCGTTACACCGACGCTAGTGATTTTGCATTGTAAGCCATACTATCACCACTGTGCCAAGATAACAGATGGTATCGGGTAGCCTACCATAGTGGGAAATTCTCCCCAGCAGAGATAAACTATGATGTGCATGATAAAGAGAAGTATACAATATTTGCAGTATTCAAAGAATGGGACCATCTTTTACATTCAGTATCTGATCAGAAAACTATTTATACTGATTATAAGAATTTGGAGTACCTTAACAAGACTAATATACTGAATTGCAAACAGCATCGATGGGCAGAATTCCTTCAACAATTCAATTTCAAGGTTGTCTATTGTGAAGGATACCTGAATGGGAAGGCTGATGTGTTATCAAGGTATGAGGAGTACCACCGTGAAAGGGGAGTGATTCTGCGAAATTGAGTCAACTGCCGACATTTTTCAGTTCTGGGCAGTATTTGGATAATCTGGAGCGAGACATTTTACGACCACAGTTGTTGCAACTGTGCTAAAGCTTCCAGTTAAGATTGGGAATACTGGATGGATTGAAGCTCACTACGGGTAAAGACAATACTTATCAAAGTATTTACGAATCTGCTGCCTAAGGAGATAAAAAAGTGGACCCTAATTTCTCGATAGAAAAGAACTGTCTCTTATATAAGAAGCATTGGTATATACCAGAAGATAAAGGCCTAAAGGAATGGATCATGCAAGCAGAACATAACTCCCATCTAGCCGGACACTTTGGGACTTATAAGACTATTGGCAAGGTTAAAGCCAACTTCTACTGGCCAAAGATGGAGGCCTATGTTGAAGACGGTATTAGGTCTTGTAATGTCTGTCAAAGGGTAAAGACCATCAGACATAAGAGGTTTGGGCTTCTAGAATCAATTGACGTTCCAATGACATCATAGAACGCAATATCAATGCACTTCATTGCGGCATTACCAGAATCCAAGGGCATTACAAAGATTTGGGTCATTGTTGATAGATTTTCAAAAATGGCACACTTCATCCCCCTAGCTACAGAGGTACCAATCAACAAACTTGCCCTTACATTTCTCAAGGAGATCTGAAGCTTGCATGGACTCCTGGAATCAATTTTCTCCGACCCTGATAGTAGGTTCACATCAAAGTTTTGGGTTAGCTTAATGAGACTACTTGAGGTAAAACTCAATGTCTCAACTGCATTCTATCGATAAACTGATAGTTAGACAGAGAGCGTGAATCAGACCTTAGAACAATATCTGAGAAGGTACTGTACCTACCAGCAGGATGACTGGGCATCTTTACTACCCTTAGTGGAGTATGCCTATAATACATCCACCTCCAACTCCACTAGAGTATCATAGTTTGAGATTAACTATGGATTCACTCTGAGGACAAACTAATCTGGAATTGTTCCTGATAATAAAGAGAGTCATCCGAGTACTGAGCTGTTAGTCAAGGATTGGGAAGGTACATGGTAAGACATACGAGAAATATTACAGAGAGTGCAGGAAAGGCAACAGAAATGGCGTGACAAGAAAAGACTACCATCTCTGGAGTATGCCACACTAGAAGATGTTGAACAAGGCAGAGCTATTAAGGCAGATCGGGTGATGCTAAATCCCAAAAATATCCCTACCAAAAGGCATATAGAAAAAATAGACTACAGAATGTTTGGCCCATTTGTGGTCAAGAGACATGTGGGTACTAGAGCATATGAACTCAAGCTTTCTGCCTGTTGGTCAATCTACGCGGTATTCAACGTAGAATTGTTAGAGCCATACTGCGAGGATCAGCCTAGGAGAAGGGTAAAGGATGTCCCTATCCCTGACATCATGGAGGATGAGCCCAGCTATGTTATCTCGGATGTGTTGGACAGAAAGTGGTATGGTGGAGCCAAGGTGAGGTTTCAGCATCAGTTTGTCTAGTACCTTATATCGTGGAAAGGATATGGACTTGAAGAAAACTCATGGGAGCCATTTGGGATGTTGGAAGAACCTGGCATACAGGCCTGAAGTGATTTTCACAAAAGATATCCATCTAAACCTAGAGACCATAGGGTTGTAGATATATCGAGCAGTGGAAATAAGAGACGTCATTAGACCGGCTCATGTCAAGCCTTATGGAAGAGGGGAGTGATATAACAAGACTCCACAGAGCACTATTACAGTTAGCCAAATCTATACCTGTACCGGTATCAAGAGACTACCATAGTAGGAATGGTGGTAGACTAGAGACTACCGGCTAGAGGTACTATTAGTTAGGCACCCTGGTTGGGTATACTATACCATACTAAGAAGCATACAGGTACTAGTAAGGAGCGGTAGTTACCCTAGTCTGTAGGGTAACCTAAGTAGTCAATTTGGGAGTTACTCTGAATTACTCAATGGTGAGTCCAGGTAGAGTTACCTTATCTTCAGACTAAAGTTACCCTGCCTTGTGCTATGGGTTACCCTGTAATGGAGCCAGGTTACCCTACCTTGAAAGTTACTTGTTACGCAGGACTTTGGGGGAAGTTGCTAGATTGTTTGTCACATGAAGCTACATCGGGTGTTCCAATCTCTAGTTTCGCGGATCAGTCGTGCACAACCAGTTGAACTCCGAACAAGTTGTAACTTGGAGGTGTTGTGGCTAACACCCCCCCTCCAGCCCCGTTATAAGTCCCTGGTGTCATGGGCTACAGCCTGGAGCATTGATGTAAGCCCATGCAAATATCTTCAGGTAGAGATGCTCCAGTAACACTGTATAGGCTCCCACCCTCCGTCTGACTGGGAGCTGTCGGCAGCATATATGGAGGGACAGAGGTGAACCTGGAGAATGGTGACCAGGTAGTTTCATGTGAAACGGACCAGAACCGACAGAGTAATACTACTTTGAAGTCTAAGGTCGTATGTGAGTTTACCAAAGGACTACGTAGGTGAGGTAACCGAAGTCCATTGCCTGGAAAGTGTAATAGTATTTGAGAATCATTAGCGATTCTGAGACACTAGTCTAAGGTCATGATAAGACCTGTTTCTAGGAAGGTTGGCTGTGGGTAGCGCATATTGGTAGTCAACATCTGAAGGGGTCAATCGGGAGAGCTATGTGGCCAACATCCGCAATGATATGGCATAGAGTACAATTGAATATATGTTCAGGGACTGTGGATGCTTTGTTGAAATCTAGTTGTATATGTGTAGGGAGTTCTATAGTTGGTATCGTATCGACTCAGGCATGACAGATCACTACTGACATGTCTGCAATATGAAGAGTTTTTACTCATGCGGTTGTATTGTAGATGTAGTGGCTAAAATACTTCTATCAGGTAGATGTTAGCAAACCACAAGAGTAGTCTAGTTCACTCCTGGGGATCTTTGATCTGACCCATCGAGGTTAGCTAGGTAGTCCAAAAGAGTTGAGTGCTCGCGAATACAGAGTAGTGATGGAGTGCAACTGGCAGTATCTGAAATCTACTTGAGTATATGTAAGTTGTTCTCTACTCTGGCAATCAACTACCTCTCGAGATCAGGACTTAATTGAGTAAAAGCTGTGGCTTAATAATATTAAGTTTTGCCATTTTGTTTCTTCAAACTCTACTGTTGAGACTTTTGACATTTATTATATTAGTTCACTTGGAGGAAGAATTCATTTCGGTGCGGTCGCAACCTTGAGATCCATCTTCCTACAGGGAGCCCCCATTATAGACAGAGTCTTTCGGATGTTAACTACCAATAGGTGCTATCCACAGTCAATCCTCATAGAAACAGGTCGTATCGTGACCTTAGACTAGTGTTTGAGAGTCCCTAATGATTCTCCATTGCAATGACACCTTCAGGGCAACAGACTTCGGTTACCTCACCAACTAGTCTTCAGTAACCTCACATACTACATTAGACTTCAAAGTAGTATTACTCCATCAGCTCTGTATTACGAATGTGGCTGGCGAGGAAAGTGTTTTCACATGACATATGGTTATGAGTCACAGGTATGTTATTGTTTTACACATATGACTCATTCGAGTCATATGATTTGTTATGTGCAGGATTTATGATGCTTTTACATGTGGCTTAAATATGAGTCATGAGACATGCACCCGACAAGTAAGCCTTGCAAGTATGCCTTGCGGGTATTCCTTGCACATATGATTTATGTTTCGCACATAACCTCGTTATGAGGTTATGGGTTTCACGCATATGACTCAGTCGAGTCATATGATTTGTTTATTGTATTATGATTGGTTTATGAGTTTTTGCACATAACCTCGCTATCAGGTCATGGGTTTTGAGCATGTGTCCACTTTGGTCACATGACTAGTTTGTTATGATTTAGGTTTGCATATGTAACCACTTTGGCTCACATGACTACGGGCGGGAAGAACACTATATAAGGAGGCCAATGCAGCTGAGAAGGATAGGTTCTTTAAGCTTTATTCTAAGTACTTTTCCTACTTATTACTTTAACGAATATAAAACATCTTTACAATCTTTATCTTTAGTGCAACGTTATCGTTATGCCAAGGAAGGTTCTTCACGATGAAGAATTAGAGAAAGCTTACGATAAGCATTCCTGATAGAAGACAGATGTCTTGTACTATTGGAAACGTAGGCAGTGGCCTAGTGCTATCGTAAGACTAAGGAAAGAAACAGAAGAAGAAGAGAAGTATCATTCCCCGTCGTCAAGAACTAACTATCCAAGGAAGGATCGTTACACTCTGGTCAATTTTACATGAAACCACCTGGAGACCATTCTGCCAGTTCACCTCTATCCTGTCATGTATCCTGCAGACAGCCTTCAGTGGGATGGACGGCAGGAATGTATACGGTGTTACAGGTGCATATCCACCTGAAGACATGGACTAGGCTTACAGCAACTCTCTGGGTAGTAGCCCATGATGCCAGGGACTTATAGCGGGGCCGGAGGCGGGTGTTAGCCACCATACCTCCAAGTTACAGCTTGCTTGGAGCTCAACTAGTTGTGCATGAGTGATTTGCACAACCTGAGATTTGAACACGCTATGTAGTTTTGTGTGACAAACAATCTAGTAACTTCCCCCGAAGTCCTGTGTAACAAGTTACTTTCAAGGTAGGGTAACTTTGCTCTATAACAGGGTAACCCATACTCCTAGGAAGGGTAACTATAGTCTGAAGGTAGGTAACAGCACACTGAGTTACCCTAAAGAGTCGGGTAACTCTACCGAGACTCACTGTCGAGTAATTCAGGGTAACTCCCAAATTGACTATTTAGGTTAACCTACAGAGTAGTGTAACAACCGCTCCTTACTAGTACCCCTATACTTCTTAGTATGATATAGTATGCCTAACCGAGGTATCTCACCAACTGTATATCCTGTTAGTAGACTCTGGTCTACCACCATGCCTACCATGGTAGTCTCTTGATACCAGTAAGGGTATAGGTTTCGTTAATTGTAATAGTACTCTGTGGAGACTTGTTCCACCTGCATGGGGGCAGTTAATTGTTAGGACTGGTATTGCCATCAGGCTACCATCAGGCTACCAGTCAAAATGGGAGGATTGCCCCAAGAATTGAATTAGGAGTGAAAAGCGGAATCTCTCCTAGTGACAGTGTAAGTAACAAAAATTATATCAGAACACTGAAATTGTTACTATTCAACCATCTAGTTTCAAATTGTCACATCAAAGCTGGCAATCGAATTTCCCAATTGGAGGTAGAAAATATTTATGCTGCTGATATGATTGAAATAGACAACCTAGAAGATACTGAAATAGGCACATCTGAATTTGGCAGCACAGTCATCACAACAAGACTGTTACAATCCTGCCATTTGAACTGGTAGTCAGCCGGTTACGTGCATCAATAGACCAGAATGCACACAGCTATGATCCAGTCAACATACCTGAATGAATCCTCCTGACTAGCACTATACTACCCTCCCAGGAATTGAAGAAATTCAATCTGGAAGTTTTTGAGTCAATCTAAAAAGCCATCTCGGGAGATAGAGAATGGATTAAAAGAAAAATCAAGTTGGAGAAACTATAAAACAATGGCAAACCTTTCTCGAAAGACTGAACCTTATCCAACGAGTTACTTTACTCTAAGCAAACATAATTTATACTAAAAAACCAGGACCTTTATACAACAATAGCTGACCGGTATCACAATGCTAAAATAGCAGGATACTTCAGAAAAGAAAAAACCCTTGAGAAAATTATGATCCATTTCTATGGGAAAGGCCTGGCAGATTGGGTAAACAATTATATATGGTCGTGTTATGATTGTCAATGTAGAAAATCTCCATGATACTTACAATATGGCCTACTACAACGGCTGTCAATACCCTACACAGAATTGACATCAATTTCTATTGACATTATTCTGTAGTTACCGAAAGTCAAGATTGCACTGAAATTATGATAGTAGTTGATGGGTTAACCAAAATGGCCCGCTTTAGTGAATTAGAAGAGACAGCAACTGCAAAGGACATAGCTACAGCCTTGATAAAGGAAATATGGAAGCTACATGGCTTGTGAACAGAAATTGTCTCAGATATGGACTCAAAGTTTGCAGGAGAATTTTGGGAATTGTTTTGCAAAACATTGAGTATAAAAAAGAGAAGGTCTACAGTGTATCACCCACAGATGCATGGACAAACTGAGCAAACCAACAAAGTGCTAGAAGGTTACTTATGAAATTTTGTTAACCACGATTCAGATAACTGGTACCAATTGCTACCCGTAGCTGAACACACTTACAAAATCTCCACAACCAATGTACCTAGAATGACACCTTTCTACGCAAATTACAGATTTTATTCACAAACCTAGTGGATGAAGAAATGGGCGGTGCAAAAACCCGGAGCCACACTATATGCAAATTAGATACAAATAATCCTCAAGCAAGCAAGGCAATCCCTGCAACAGACATGAGAGGCTATGGCTAAATCTTATGAGAAAAAGGCCAAGCAACAGTCTGACTTCAAAATTGGCAATAAAGTAATGTTAAATACAAAGAACATTTGTATGCATCGGAAGTCAAAGAAACTCAGTCCAAAATTATATGGGCTATTTATGATCTAGGAGACACGAAGAAATTGTGCCTGCAAGCTTAACATTTTGTGTCAATGGAAAATACATCCTGTATTTCATGTCTCTCTAGTAGAACCATATAGAGAGCCAATACATGCGTACAAACAATAACCTCTTTGAGAGCGATCGGATATTGAGGGTGAACTACAATGGGATAGAGAGAAAATCCTAAGAAGTGAAATACGCTACTAGTAAAAGAGATTACGCGGTCACTATCAGGGTGTACATGAACTATGGTATTTGGTTAAATACCAATGATGTTCTGAAGACGAGAATAACAGTGAAGCTGCTACAGGCATAGATAATGCATGGGAAATACTAGATGAATTCCACCATGATAATTTGGAAATGACATGAGCGTGAGAGGAAGAATGATGAATAAAATGAATTTCCTACCGTGGCCAAGCAAACGTGGAAGGTTTTCAACCCTGCTCTTATCTGGTCCTAAAAGGAGCTAAGGTTTAAGGTTTAATGATTCAAAAAAATTTTGATTTTAATTTGTAACTTGTAATTTGTTTTATATGTATCCAAAATGGCAGTCGAGGCGAAGCCTTAAGAGGAGAAACCTCATGTTAGGAATATCTAGATTCAATACCTAAAAATCGCCCTAAGTAGTATAACCTCACATGGAATTGAAATCTCTGATCTCCAACACCACCCTACAGCTCCTTGATGGGGCCCATATGTCATGATACATATCAATCTCAGTTGTGTCCTGTGACTATATTACCACAGAATTGAAAGTATCAGGATAACACTGTATATATCACTGCCATCTATCCAGACGGATCCTGTTCACGTGATGTAACAGAGGAGACCTTTGACTAGGTCTGAGAAGTGGAACAGAGTAAATCCCTCACCTACTTAGAGAGTTGCTAGGCTTCCCAGATGTGACATCTTTGGTACTGCTGTAGGTAACTAAACATTTTTGCACAAAGAGATTGTATCGAATAGTAAAGGTTCTCAACAATGGTGCCAATATATTCACATCCACTCTACAATAATCAGTAGAGTGTAGAACTCAGAGGAACACTACCATAGAAGTTAATAGACTTTACTGAGTATTGCAACCAGGTTTTGGGACAACATACGGCTAAGGCAATGACTACCCATACTTCAACAGTGATTGAAGCCTGCTACTAAGAATAACCAAAGGTTGCTGACCAAGAGAATATTTATCAATCTGGTAAAATAAACTTCTGCCAATTAGTTGGAAGTCTTCTGGAAGATACCTATTAGTTGGGTAAGGAGTTATGAGGGTTTGAAGTCAGGTAACCTAAAACGGTTGCAATTACAACTATCTTGGCAGATGTAACCCGTAGATGAAACTGATCCTTCCATCAATAGCCAAGACAATTGGTGCCAACTCAGTTTGACTTGAGAACTAGGACATAAGTTAAAAGACTGTAATAATCATATAACTACTATTGGAAATAGTATGGTACCTAGATAGTTATATAGTGATTATCAAAAGAGGATGTGATGATTTTCAGGCTCTCCAGGTATTTGTATCTTTTAAGAATACTCCATATCGCAAGTTGTAACCAGTGGGATACCTAGTTGTATAATAAATAGATGTAGTCCGTGAATACTCAGATGTGGAATATAATATTGAAGTACCTCCCAAGCTTTAGACATCAGCCTGTAACGGAGAAAGGATCTTAACAATCTATTCTTGTTTTTATAATAACATCTTTCTTTGCCAAATTTTCTTCACTCTTAGTAGTCATAAACAAAGAGAGTGAATTTGAGCCTTTCTAGACAATCTCCCTCTACAGAAACGAATCTTGGTTAGTCCAGACAATTCTGAAATCTATCAGATTGTCTCCGCCTAATAGTAGTCCACAATTCTAGAAACTTATAACGGGACAAGAGTAGCATGTCCATCATAATACCTTCACATTATAGCTTGTTCTGAGCTCTACTGGTTGTGGTGACTGATTTTTAGAACCTGAGATTCCAACATTTTATGTAGTTTCTCGTTACAAATACTCTAGTAACTTCCCTTATAGTCCTGTATAATAAGTTACTTTCAACTGAGGATAACTTGGTTCTATATAAGGGTAACTATAGTTCACAGGTAGGGTAACTCTACTCATACTCAATGTTGAGCAATTGAAGCTAACCTTCAAATATACAACTCCGATTACCCTTTCTAGTAGGGTAACTACCGCCCCTTACTGTTACCTATATACTTCTTAGTCTGGCATTCCATGTCTGATTATGGTACCTAAATAACAGTACCTGTATTTAGTAGACTCTGGTCTATCACTATTCTTACTACAGCAGTTTCTTGATACCAATATTGGTTTAGGTTTGGCTAGCTGTAATAGTACTCCCTGAAGTTTTGTTACAGTTAAAATATTCAACACTCCCAATCAAGTGCTGAATGCTCCATCGACCATCTCTGCTAACCTTCTGTGATTGAACTTTATTTTCTATTTGGGAAGATCTCAAGATGAAATCCTTGCTCATGACCTTTCCTGTCTAGTACACTTTCTAAGCAGGAGGATGTGGGTATCAATTTCCATTCTCTTATTATATTGCCATAGGATTCTTGCCTTTTCTCTTGATGTCTACCCTCTTGAGACCTTTCTACTATTCCTTCAATGTCTGATGATATTGATTTTCATTTTTATATGAATTTTAATCTAGCTTCTCTTCGTATCAGTATTGTTGGAGTTTTACATTTTCCCTACCGTAGATAGCTGGAAATATGGTTCATGATAAGTGATTATGATTCCTTCTACATATCTTGTAAGTTTCTTTAGTCTCTTCCACTGAATATTATTTAATTTGCCACCCTCCTCCTCTCTATTATCTAAAGGTAGGGGTATTCTATCTACTATCTTATATGATGTCTCTTAGAATAAGAGACTTTATGAGAGTTACAGGAATACCACTGTCCATGTTCTGGACTCAGGGAGACAAAACCTAGTACAGATATGATCAAGTTTCAGGTAGTTGTTTCGGTATCAGTCCTATGCCTTTTCTCTTCTCTCCTCAGTTTTGCTTAACTGGTATCCTTCTTCTCTCTAATCATCTCCTCTGGCTAGTAGCTACTAAATTGTCAAACACCATTTTCTCCTCCTACCTAGTACTCAACTCCTGGCTAGCATTCTACTGTCTTTCTTTCCTCATCTCTGAGCCTGCTGTGCTTGATACAAGCCTCTTTGGAAGATCACTAGGATTCCTGTATGCTACCATATATATATTTCATTATCTTAGAGAATGTTTTCTCAATGCTATTTAATTTCCTCTCATCCTAGCAACCAGACCACATGTGCATGCAAACTTTTATCAAACCTACTACATGAGATCTGTGATTTATCATTTTATGGGGCTACATGTATTTAGTTACTATGATGTAATAGTTTTAGACTTCCTTTTTGTTTTATCATTATTTATTTGTTGCTAAGGTACAAAAACTCTCTTGCAGTACAAGGTATAGTATAAACAAAACTTTTATTCCAAAAACACTCAATAAAGAAAACTAACTAATTACTCCAAATATCAATAGCAACCAATATCGCAACACCTTCGTAAAGCAAAATAAAGAAAAAAGCTCAAACTGGTTAAAGGAAACCTTTAAGAAGGAAAAAAACTGTTATGGTTTAGCATCTATATAGTCTGAGGTAAATAGAGAGGTCTTAGGTTTTGTGGTTTTCTTAGTAGATTGAATAATATTCGGATTAGGTTAGGACAAAATAGTGATAAGCTAAAATAATAGCGTTTCAGATGTTGTGACATGTTTTTCTTTGTCAACACATTTGTGCTCTCGGGAAGTTCTGTTTTTGCTTAAAAGCGTGCTGAGGCACCTCTCCTTGTATTTTCCCTTTTCTCTCCTTAGTCTGTATCTTTTGTATTCTAGTAACATAAAGATATCTCCTCTCCAGTCTTGATCCTGTCTCCTGCCTCTACTCCTCCTCTGCCCCTGCCTCTGCTCCTGTCTCTACTCCTGCCTCTACTCCTGTCTCTGCTCCTACCTCTGATCCTGTCTCTGCCCCTTCCTCTGCTCTCACCTCTGCCCCTACCTCTACTTCTACCTCAATCCTCACCTCCCTCTCCAGCTCTTACCCTGTCATGCGGATACCCTTTGGCTACTCCTTGTCCCTGCCATCCTCATTACACTATAAAGACTAATCTATAGTCAACCGGTATCAACATGTCTACTCCGTCCTCACATACATCTTCGCTCCCTGGGACTACACCGAATCCTCTACAAGTACTAGACTCTCTCTGTACTACTTGGCGTAATATTCAACTACCAACATCCATTAATGAGGAAGATAAGGCCCAGGTAGTTGGGTCCCTTCAGATTATCCACGAATATGTTATTTCTCTCCAGGCTAATCAGCAAAAATATAGAGAGAACTTAACTACTCTTTAGGCACAATTTGACGAATTACAACAAGAAAATCACGGTCTCCAAGAAAATGCTATTCGCCTCCGTACAGATGTGGATCGTGCAAATACCACTATTGACCTGCTGCAAAGCAACCAAGGTGCATCTGCCTCAGGTAATACGACAGCTTCTATAACAAGACAACAGAATATTCCTGACCCCGAGAACTTCAATAGTGACAGAAAGGAGTTGAAGCCATTCCTCTCCCAAGTACGCCTTAAGCTCCAAGGAAACAGCTCACTGTTCCCAACATTGAATCTCCGTCTTGCATATATAGCATTTCTGGTCAAGGGACCGGCCTATGCTCATATTGAGGACTATATTGAAGATGGATTCTCACATATTAAGGATGTTGATGCTCTGCTGCAGATACTGTCATGTGCATTTGTTGACCCAGATGAGGTTGGGACAGCCGAACGAGAAATGAAGACTCTACGGCACAAGAATTCTGACTTCACAACATACTTTGCAGATTTCCAAAGACTAATAATGATTCTCCATTGGAACTCCCGTGCCAAGCATGCTGCCCTTAGAGAAGGTCTCAGCACAGAGCTGAAAGATGCTTTGGTATTTATTGAGGAGAAAGAGAACTTAGAGGAATTCAAAATCCAGCTTCAAAATATGGACAACCGCATCCGCGCACGTGCTCAGGAATTGAAAGGATCAAAATTGCGCACTTCTGGCCTTACTACCCAGACCTCCTATCCCGCTCCCACTAAGCCTGATGAGCCCTCCTTTCATCCTGGTAGTGTAGTACCTATGGCTCTTGATTCCTCACGAAGGATTTCACCCGAGGAACGGCAACGTCGAATGCAAGAAGGACTATGTGCCTACTATGCAGGATCCGGCCACTTCGCAAGGGAATATCTCAACAAACGCCCTCAACGCTTGCGACTGGCACAGATCTTAACTGCTACACCACCATCAAAAAACAATTCCACTGAGCACTAAAGAGTGACGCCCTCCTCAGTGCATTTTTATCTCTTGAAAAGGTTTCTTTATGTTGTTCTGGTCTGTCTACAATTGCTCTTACAGAGGAAGAGATGGAGGGAAAACACTTGGTAGTTAGCTGTATTGTAGCTATCGACAATATATTTCTTCCAACCTACGCACTTATAGACTCCGGAGCTACTGGATTCGGTTTCATTGATAAAAACTTTGTTCGTCACCACCATTTAAGAACTTTACCGCTGACCCAGCCTCGCATATTGGAAGTAGTTGATGGGAGACCAATATCATCTGGTACCATAACTAGCTCTATTGAGCTCTCTATGAATATTAGAAGACATGAAGAGAGAATCAGATTGTTTGTTACAACACTTGGTCATTACCCACTTGTTCTTGGTATTCCTTGGCTCTGTCACCATGATGTAAAGACAGACTGGAAGGATCATAGCATAACCTTTGACTCACCATTTTGCCTTAAGCAGTGTTTTGAACACCATGCTCCTGTTACTCGACCTGGTATCAGCACTGCCATCCCCGAGCAACCTGCTGTTCTAGCTCTCAATACTATGGAATTTTATGATTTGGCTAAGGATGAAGACCTCCAAATATACCAACTGGAGGTTAGTACGATAGGACAAAGTCAGGTCACGCCTACTACCAAGGACTTGGTCCCAGAACAGTATTGGGGATTCTTGGAACTCTTGGGCAAAGAAGAAGCCAGTGTTCTTCCTCCGCACCGAAAGATTGATCACGAAATACTACTCAAATCCGGAGAGCAACCCCCTTGGCGTCCTCTTTATGCAATGTCGGAATCTGAACTCTCAACCCTTTGCAATTTCCTAAAAAAGAATAGTGAGAAGGGATTCATTCAACCATCAACCTCTCCAGCACGAGCACCAGTCCTGTTTGTTAAGAAGAAAGATGGTTCCCTGAGGTTGTACATAGACTATCGTGGTCTTAATGCTATCACAGTTAAAAACCGATACCCACTACGTCTTATTCAGGAAATCTTAGATCGTGTGGGAAAGGCTAAGGTCTATACTAAGTTGGACTTGAGAGGTGCCTACAACCTACTCCGGATCAAGAGTGGAGAGGAGTGGAAAACAGCCTTTGGGACACGCTATGGACACTTTGAGTTCTCTGTTATGCCGTTTGGACTCACAAATGCCCCAGCTACATTTCAGAACTTTATGAATGATGTTCTGAGAGACCACTTAGATGACCTCTGCTCAGTGTACTTAGATGACATTCTTATCTTCTCCGAAGACCTTGATGAGCACAGAAACCATGTCCGCAAGATTCTGAAAATCTTAAAAGAAAGTAATCTTTTCTGCTAGCCAGAAAAGTGTTTATTTGAGGTAGAGGAGGTAGAATATTTGGGATTCATGATATCACTTAAAGGTATTGGCATGGATAAAGAAAAGCTGACAGCAGTGTCAGATTGGTCTATATTGAAGAAGCTTCGAGATGTACAATGCTTTCTGCATTTCGCAAATTTCTACAGCCATTTCATCCAGGGATATTCTAAGGTTGTTGCACCTTTGACAAGATTAACTAGAAAGGATACACCTTTTACTTGGAGTACCGACCAGCAACAGGCCTTTATGAGACTTAAGATGGCCTTTACTACTGCCTCCATCTTAGCATACTATGACCTCTCTCGTCCTAGTATTGTGGAGACAGATGCCTCAGACTTCGTCTGCGCCGCTGTCCGGTCACAGGCTGACAATACTGGTACTCTCCATCCAGTTGCCTACTTTTCGAAGAAAATATCTCCTGCTCAATGTAACTACCCAATATACTACAAGGAACTTCTGGCTGTGGTCATGTCACTTGAGGAGTGGAGAAAGTATCTTGAAGCATCTCAGTTTACAATCTCAGTTTTGACGGACCACAAAAACCTAGAATACTTTATGACCACCAAGATGCTGAACAGACGCCAGGCCAGATGGGCAGAACTTCTATCCCAATTCGATTTCAAGATGACATTTAGGCCTGGAAAGAGTGGAGGGAAGTTGTATTCCTTAACACGTCGGTCAGGAGACCTCCCTAAAGAGGGGGATGAACGACTTGTACATTAGTTTCAAACTGACTTGAGTATGGACTTCATTACGGGTCTTCCTGAAAGCAAAGGCTGTAATGCTATACTTGTCGTGGTAGATTGTTTAACTAAGATGGCACACTTCATTCCTTGTCGTGATAGCTGCTCCGCAGAGGATGTTGCCCTTCTTTACCGCGACTTTGTTTGGAAGCTCCATGGCCTACCTGAGTCAATCATATCAGACCGTGGGCCTACTTTTATTTCAGCTGTTTGGCGAACTCTTTGTACTAGATTGAGTATTCAATCTCGACTAAGTACTGCGTTCCATCCAGAAACAGATGGCCAAATAGAAAGGATAAATGCTATCCTTGAGCAATATCTTTGTGCCTATGTTAATTACCAACCGGATGATTGGCACTCATGGATCTCACAAGCAGAATTTGCACACAATGCTCACAGTTCAGAAACAACCGGGATAAGTCCCTTTTTTGCCAATTATGCATATCACCCACGTCTTGAAATCACCCTATCTGGCCCTCATGACACATCAAGTGAGAAAGCCCCCAACCTTACTACTACTATCCATGAACTCCAGGAAATAATGAAGGAGGAAATTCGTTACGCACAAGAGATTTATCAAGAGTAGGCAGATAGATACTAGTTACCTACTCCAGCATTGAGGGTTGGTGATAAGGGACAGTTATCAACAAAGAATATTCGGACAACATGACCTTCAAAGAAGTTAGATCAGAAGCGAATGGGTCCCTACGCTATCAAGACCATTGTGGGCCCACGAGCCTACCGTCTTGACCTGCCTGCAAATCTTAAAATCCACCCTGTTTTCCATGTCAGCCTCCTAGAACTGGTGGCCAATGACTTGCCAATACCAGTACATATTATACCAGAACTGTCACCAGTGGAGATTGAAGGGAGCCTGGAGGGGGAAGTGGCCAAAGTTTTAGACTCAAGCCGATACCGCCGACAACTACAGTATCTAGTACAGTGGGAAGGATATGAGGAACCAATATGGGAACCACATTTTGATTTAGAGAATACACCAGATAGGTTGCAGGAATTCCATGAAAGATTTCCTAATAAGCCAGGGCCAATGCTTCACAGGACCTCAGCCATAAGAGAGGGATAATGTTACGGTTTAGCATCTATATAGCCTGAGGTAAATAGAGAGGTCTTAGGTTTTGTGGTGTTCTTAGTAGATTGAATAATGTTCGGATTAGGTTAGAACAAAATAGTGATGAGCTAAAATAATAGGGTTTCAGAAGTCGTGACATGTTTTTCTTTGTCAACACATTTGTGCTCTCGGGAAGTTCTGTTTTTACTTAAAATGGTGCTGAGGCACCTCTCCTTGTATTTTCCCTTTTCTCTCCTTAGTCTGTATCTTTTGTATTCTAGCAACATAAAGATATCTCCTCTTCAGTCTTGCTCCTGTCTCCTGCCTCTACTCCTCCTCTGCCCCTGCCTCTGCTCCTGTCTCTACTCCTGCCTCTACTCCTGTCTCTGCTCCTACCTCTGATCCTGTCTCTGCCCTTTCCTCTACTCTCACCTCTGCCCCTACCTCTACTTCTGCCTCAACCCTCACCTCCCTCTCCAGCTCTTACCCTGTCACGCAGATACCCTTTGGCTACTCCTTGTCCCTGCCATCCCCGTTACAAAAACTATGAGCTGACCCTCCAATTATCTATGGAAAACAATCAATATGTAGACCAGTAGGATTGAATGTGTGTAGGTGTGGTTGGGACAAGGAAGAACAGTACTTAAACACAGGCATGCTAGGGGAAACCTGATTGAATTGGTGGAAATATAGGTAGCACTGATCTCCTGTAGTACTGGCATCATCTGGTGAGATTCATCATCATCCAGGCTCTCAATCCAGTGTAGGAGGCAGTCTCTCATCTTGTTACAAGATCGGCAGGAAGGCAGGAGCACTCAGCGTTGTCTGGGTCTATCCCGCAGTACAGATATAGAGTAGAAGCCTTTGGGTCCTACCAGGCTGCGTGGCTAGCCAGGTAGCACATGCTAGTGCTCATCCAATGAGTGCAACCTACTATGAACTTACCAAATTCTATAAAGGCGTAAGGTATCATGATCAGTAAATACATGTAGCGATAAGCAGGTGGGTACTGGGTGTTCCATATCTGGAAGAGGAGCTGTTTGCATCCTTTCTTCAAGGCCATGAAGGGGGAGTCTGGATGTTTGTATGGAGGGAGAGGGGATTGCAGCAGTGCTTCAGAGGATGGTGGAATTTAGGAGAGCTAGCTAACAAGCTTGATGATCCTGTCAGCTATAGCATCAATTAGAAGATGTCTCTGTACCTGATGTGAAAGCTCTGGGATTCTCCAGTTAAGTGTGAGGTATTCATATATGAGATCTCGTATTAGGAGTCGGTAGTTTTCAGGGCAGCAGTACTGTAAGGTAGCTAAGAGTAAGCACTGGAGATGGAAGGTAGCTGGCTTTCTCTCCAGAAGTAGGAATATGTTACATAGCATGGACAGGTACTGGTAGCATTTGACTCGGTATTGCATAATGGGGAGTGTAGAGCAACAGGAGAAGATGTCAGTCTGGATTTCCTTGAAACAGTTGATAATCTATTGTTGGACTTGTCTTCAGGAAATAGCAAGAAAATATATCATGAATGCAGAGGCAAACAGGTCTGCCCTATAGAGCAGGATAGAAGCAAGGACAGAGGGCACTAGCCTTTAGCAAAAGTTGGGGACCAGCCCATTTCTGAGGTGGAAAGTCTCTTGAGTATAGATAAGGCACCTTGGAGTAGGACCGAGTGTTTCAAGAAGTATTTAATATTGGTTCTCTGAAGGATGTAGGAGGCGGGTTTAAACTAGTAACCAAGTTAGCGAGTAACTACAGAGGGGTGGCAGAGTAGTTCAGTAAGGACTATTAGGAGATTAGAGGTACTCGTACTAAGATTGTAGTATGCTGCTACAACCTATAGTACTTGCAAGCTTACAACTGTGGGCACTTTAAAGAGTACCTGCTAGCTTAATAGTACTCTATTGCCCAACCATACTTTGTAGCTCACCCAGGAAACTCTGTATCTTAATAGTACTACGTAGCTCAAAGGCACTTTGAGATTCAAAGGGACAGTGTGATTCAATGGCACTTTATAGCTCAATGGTACTTTACAACTTAAGATAAATTTATAAATTTACATATTCATAATTTTGAAATAATAGAGATTCTTTCACTTCACAGAGTGTTAATCCATACAGTAATCAATCATACCTCCAGCTCCATGCTTTAATCTTCCAAGCCAACAGGTTGAACCGTATGCTGATATTGAGATTTGAATTCAAGCTAGTGTTGCTGATCTACTCACCAGTGCTAATGAGTTTTCAAACTTTGCTGAAGTTGTACAACAGTATGAAATACCTCTCCGGAGACTTCTAACATGTTTTCAAGACTGTCAGTTCCACCAGAAGTGACCAGGAATCAACAATAGACTGCCGGTAAATCAAAGACTACCTGGGTGCCAGTATCTTGATTGCTTAGATACAGTTGGAACTAGTGCCTATGTGCAAATGGTATAGAGCTTTGCAAATGCAATACTCAAAAATGCAAATACTAGTGCTGGACCAGCACCGCTCGTCAGCATGTAATAGGCTCTACAGTTCAGGGATTGCTATCTTCAATTACTTCTCTGAATCTAACAAACTAATGATACCCACAGGCAGAATGCACATCAACCAGACAATATTTGTGTATGTTTTGAAAAGTACCCTAATGTCCGCCAATTATATGATTTTTAACCTTTGGACTAGTAAAACTTCGATAAACCTGATTTCCTTATTGATGTTAGGCATAACCAAGGAATAATTACACGGGATCCAACTTGGCAGGCATATCTAGAAAGATCTGTGAATCATGAGCTACTAACAGTTTGTGAAATGATTAGTGGTAGTAGCGCTGTTTTACAACCAATGATTAATAACCCTAGAGTAATATATCAGGAGCTATGATATACTGCCACCAGCATACCAAATGACTACCTTATTAGTATATCGGAAACTGGATAGAGTAATGACAAGCTAATGATAAAATGGGGTATTAATTTCAACAATTCTCCTCTAATAATCACTTGGGAATCTACGGACCTTTACTTTATACCAGGTTTGGATCTCATTATACTTAACCATTTCTTGACTATTGTGATTCACACAAAATCATAGTTTTCTGTCTACCTTCTCATTCCAGTCACCTTCTTCAGCCACATAATGTAGTTGTCATTCTATCTTATAAATACTATCTCTCAGAGGCGGTAAAGGCAGCAACTCGTATGTGCTCTAGAAATTTGGATAAATGTACATTTCTACATAGAATTAATTCTATCCCACAAGAAATATTCAAGGCATCTACCATTCATTTCTCCTTCTGCACTACATGTATTATATAGTACAATTCCAATCTTGTTATTTCGAAACTGTATAACACGTACCTGTATCAACTAAACTAGCTACAACTGCAAGTAAATCTTCAACTCCTGATGGCATTTTCCTCATACTTTCGCAACTGATAATTCAAGGTAAAGCACCACTGGAGGAGGGGAAGGATATATCACCAGATATTTAGTAAAGACTCAAAAATACTCTACATGGCATACTAGTCCTTGCCCATTCAGGTGGATTAGGGATATAACATTGGCAAAATATGTGTACTGCTGAGAAGGCCAGGAATATCCATAACAGAGAGTGGAATAGGAGGCAAGTACTAACTGGGAGAGTAATCAATCTGTCATAAGCACACTAAATGGCAAAGAGTAGAGAGGCTGCTGATGGTGAAAATGAAGAAAAACAACTATGTAAGGCTCAAAATGCCAAAGAGGCATTGTAAAAGCATAGAGTAAACCATTTCTGGATGCGATGAAGGGAAGAGAAAAAGCCCAACATGTAGCTCAAGTACAGAAACAGAAGATATCAAGACTTATAGTAATAGAAATCTTGAATCTAGCAAGGTTGCAAAAATTGAAGTAATATAAAATACTATATTCTTTCAACTTTGATTACTACTACTATATTCAGCTACTAGTTTTATATAATAATAAACTATTTTAATTATGAAGTTGTACAGGACAAGAAAATTGTATTCATGTTGTCTTGGGATTTGATATTATTTACAAAGTTCTATTGAGCCACAATGTTACAATGGTGAGCTACAAAGTCTTCTTAAGCCGGAACATACTGTTAAGCTGTCAGGCACATTTGAGAGCACGCCTGATTGTGAGCTTGTAAGCACTAGAGGCATGAGTAGAACCTTTTTCTTATACAGTACACCAGTGTATGAGTTCCATTGAGGAATAGAGAAGGGGAAACCCAGTCTTCTGCCCCTCTGAGTAAGAATCTCAACTAGTGATAGAAGGCATTGGATGTTCCTGCAGCAGGAATTGGAGACTACAGTAACTACAAATTTGACAAGATAGGTGAGGATGAAGCCCATGTGCACGGAAAAGTGGAAGGAGGAGCTGTAGATAATGAAAAGCAAGAAGGTAATCGGGAAACCTTAAGGGGTACTGATCAGATTAGGTCTAATGTAACGATTCCTCCTTGGATAGTTAGTTCTTGGTAACGGAGAACGATACTTCTCTGCTTCTGGTTCTTTCCTTAGTCTTACGATAGTACTAGGCTGCTGCCTATGTTATCGATAGTACAAGACCTCTGTCTTCTATCGGGAACACCTATCGTAAGCTTTCACTAACTTGTCTTCGTGAAGAGCTTTTCTTGGTGCAACGATAACATTGTAATAAAGATAAAGATTGTAAGGGTGTTTTATATTCGTTAAAGTAATAAGTAGGAAAAGTACTTAGAAGTCAATCTAATTTTATTTAAACTCGTACCGCCAACACTGGCATACGACGAGCCCCCGCCGGCGCAGGGATACCGCTAACCGGTATACCACTAATCCTAAGCTAACTAGGTCTACGGTCCCGCATCTGCCATCCGCGAGTCATGCCCGCACGGAAACTAATTACAAGACCATCAATCAACCCAGCGCCCACCCTGGTCCAAGTCCGTAGCCCGTCTGGTATGAAGCCAATCAGCACTAAGCGTAGCCGAAGCCGAGCAAAAGACCAACCCAACAAATTATCAGGTTCCTCGTCCAACAAATATAAAATCACTACCGCTCGGTCTAAACACCATCCCGCAACACCTCCACCACAATAGAAAACCAACAAAACCAAAACAAATATAAACCACAGGCGACACGATGGCAGAGAGGAGGTGACCAGCATGTGCCCCTCTCGCATCTGCATGCCAGGCTGTCAACCCTATGAACACACTTTGCCAAGTGCCTCTGGAGAGCGTAATGGTGAGGAGGACATGTACCCGCTGCCTGTCCCCCAAGACAAACACATCAACAAAAGAAATACATAGAGGTGGTGACAGACCTAAACAGTCGGTGGGGCTTATCTCCCACCCATGGTGCCTTGCCCCCGCCAGCCATGCCCATTGCCAAACCAAAGAAACCAAACAAACTCCACAAAACCCAGCACGCGGAACCCAAACAAGTCCAACCAGGTGGTCACAACCCACTATCTGCACAGGTGGCCATCGGCTCAGCGGTCTGCCGGGGAGCTTTACAGCACTCAGCAGCTTCGCCCAGCAGCCCAAACCGGTCCGGAAACACTTAATTAGACATCACCCAACCTGACGCATGCCCGACCGGTGCTTGCAGGTGCCTCCCCCCCCCCAATCAGCCCCCCCCAAGCCCCACACACCAGGCGCCACAGAGCCCATCCGGCCCCCTCAGCCCCTCAGACAGATTAACCATCCGACAGCAACTGGACAGCTATACCTAACCCCATCAGGTAGCCATTGGTCTTGGCCACACAAACAGAGTCCCAACCTCCAGCATTGTATAGCCAAGGGGGGCCCACTAGCCAAAGCCGGGAGCCACAAAGAAGGCAGCACCAATACCCGAAGGCACCAGCACCAGCCACACCATCCAACCCAGCCGAACCGCAGTCAAACCGAGTCAGGAAAAAGGTAAGCGGAGCCAGCCAAAGCCAGCCCCACAGGTCCGGCAACAGGCACGGACCAAACGACGCGCAAGAGGCATCCCCAACTGACGCGACAAGAAGGGGAAGGGCGAATGAACAGAAGCAGACGAACAGAAGGTAGGCCCCACTTGCAATGGGTGAAGCCACCAACCACAGACTACAACCGAACCACCTAAACGCACAGACAACGCGAGTGCCTGGCAGCCAATCATCCTACACCACCCCAGGTAGCCATGAAAACCACACCAGGGGGTAAGATCTTTCAGGTTCAAAGGCATCCCCACAGGTGCAAGGAGGAGACACCCGACTGAATCGCCATAAATGCCGCCAGGACAAAACCTCCAAGGGAACAGCGATAAACGACATCGTAGGATTCCAACCGTAGAAACGTAAAGCAACAAGGCAGGGAGGGGCTGGTGAGGCCCCCTCCCTTGAGGAAATGATGCAGCCGGTAAGATGAGTTGATACTTGGGAAGGTCATCAGTCTAACCCAAGGGCGTTTTGTATCGCGAGAACTAAGGACTCCGTTAAAACCCAACAAGAGACATGAGCTGGTCCAAAGAACAACGCGGGTGATCCCTCCAAACACAATGCACAATCCCCCCAATCGAACGCAAAACCTGGGAGTAGACGATAGACAGGAAGCCGTAGATATTTTACCAAAATGGGCTCGTATGCGACCGTGATGAAGTGCCCTAAGTGCTAGTATCGTGAGATAACCAACCAAACGAAATGAGAAGCAAACAAGTAGTCCGCCACGCAACACCTAACAAACCTCAACACCAAAGACCCCAGGAACTACTGAGCGAACTCAGATATCTCCCCCAGAATCAAAGGCATCAAGGCCTATCATGATGGCGAAAGAAAGGCTCGAGGCAAAGGGACGGCAAGGACGTGGAAAAGTACTTAGAACAAAGCGTGAAGAACATATCCTCCTCAGCTGCATCGGCCTCCTTATATAGTGTTCTTCCTGCCTGTAGTCATGTGACCCAAAGTGGTCACATGTGTGAAATCAAATCATAACAAACTAGTCATGTGACCAAGGTTGTCACATGCTCAAAACCCATAACCTCATAACAAGGTCATGTGTAAAACTCATAAACCAATCATAACGCAATAAACAAGTCATATGACTTGACTGAGTTATATGTGTGAAATCCATGACCTCATAATGAGGTCATCTGCGAAACATAAATCATATGCGCTAGGCCTACCTGCAAGGCACACTAACAAGGCATACTCACCAGGCGCACTCCCATGACTCATATTTGAGCCATGTGTGAAAGCATCACAAATTCCGCACATAACAAATCATATGACTCAAATGAGTCATATTTGTAAAACAATAACATACCTGTGACTCATAACCCTGTATCATGTGAAAACCTTTTCCTCGCCAAACCATAAGCGTGACTTAAGCTCCTCTCCCCCTAAGCCTGAGTCCCATTAGGCCTTTTCTCCCAGTTTTAGTAGTGCCCGTCCTGCCGAGCGCATAGTCCTTCTCAGCTTGTGGAACCTTTCCGCTGTTGTCCTCCATCTGACCCTTACCAATTCTAGGGTCAGATTCGCCATTTCGATCTTGTGCCAGTGATTATCGTTCAGCTGTCTTAGCTTCACAATCGTTTTTTTGTTTGCCGAAATTGTGGCTTCAGCCTGACCAAGTTGTTCTTGGAGTCCATGGATTTGCATGTGTAGGCTCCTGACATCCGGTTCCATGTCTGCTGAGGAGTTTTGGGCCCCTCCCTCCCTGGACCGCATTCTTGCGGCCCATGCCTTCCTGGTATCCTCTTCTTCCAACTCATTCCTGCTTCCATCCTGCTGCGGGCAGAATCCCGCAGAGACTTTCTGTGCCATGTGCATCCTGCACACATTTCTGAATCATTGTTGCCAATACTTCAAGATGTGGTCCAGGCGTGGACCACACTTTCGACACTCCCTCGAGAACCATCCTGAGCTTTCTTTGTCACCAAAATGTGTTTGGCAACCATTATCATAGCATATCGTCCATGACATGGCGTTATGCTGTGCTGGTTTTTTCCTCTCTCACTGAGTTCTTCTGCAGTCGGCACCATGAATGAGTATTTGGGGCTGGTCTGTGTGGTTTGGTGGAGGCTATCACCCCAGCCCTCGTGTTGTTGCAATAGTGTGGAAGCCTTTCCTTCGCCTTTGTCTTGGCTGAACGTGATCATTACCTGGGCTGGGCTTGCCTGGGTATCGCAGGTGGAAGGTTGGGATGGCATCTTGAGTATGTGCCAAGTTGTATGCAAAGTACCAAGTTTTATCATGTTCGGGTGAATATTCCATCCACCTGGCTCGGTATTGGAGGTGACCGTGGAAGAAGTGAGAATCGACTATTTCGTCGCCCTCGTATTCTTGTTCTCTGTCAGGTTCGATCGGAGGAGGAGGAATAAGTGTTTTTGAGGGAAACCTGTTGTGATTGTGTAATTCGAGGAGGGAGATAGGGAATGTGTTGTATATTCGCATCTAGGGTGGAAGGTTGAGTTTATAAGCTTGGCTGCTCACTCTTTCCAGTATCCTGAATGGTCCGAATTTCTTGTAGTCCAATTTCTTTAATGGTCGTATTGTATGGATATTGCGTGGTATTAGCCATACCATATATCTGAGTTGTATGTTTAGATTCGGTCTTCGGTACTTATCGTATTGTTCTTTTTGCAGTTGTTGTACTTGACTCATTTCGTATTGTAAAGTTTTGTGTAGTTTTCCCATATCTGTTTTGTCCTGTATTATACCATTAATCATATGATATTTGGTCTGACTTTGTTCATGTTATCGGTAATTCGCGACGAATGGTATCCTACCGATTGTTTCTTGCTTTCCTTTGTTGTATGTGAATTCGGCCATTGATAACAGTTTGTACCAATCATCTTTTTGATACTTGATGTCGGCCTTTAAATATTGTTCGAGTATCGCATTTACCCATTCCATTTGTCCATACATTTGCGGGTGCAACGCTGTGCTCATCCTGTTTTGTATCCCCATTTCTGTGGTTACTTTCTTCCATAGTCCTGATTTGAACAGTATTCCACGATCAGTAATGATAATCTTTGGGAGACAGTGAAGTCTGAAGACCTCTCGTAAGAATGTTTGTATAAAATCTCTGGTGTCGTTATCTTTTCTGACTTCAATGAAATGACTCATTTTGGTCAGAGGATCTACCACGACCAGGATGCTATTGCAATTTTCCAATGCCGGTAGGTCGGTGATGAAATCCATAGTAATTGTTTCCCATGGTCGTTGGGGAACTTCGTTCGATTTCAGTAATCCATATGGTGCGTGTTTAACCATTTTGGTCCTTTGGCAGATGTCGCAGTTTTTGACATATCGTTTGACATGTTCATTCAGTCCTGGCCAATAGAGCGACTTTGTAATGAATTCTGTGGTTTTACCCATTCCCCTGTGTCCTGCCATTCGGATATCGTGGTGTTGTCGTATGATGTCTGTCCTTATCTCTTCTTTTTTCAGAATCCATTGTTTACCGTCGTACCACATATTTCCATCCTTCCATTGGTATAAACCCAGAGCAATTCCTATCATCTACTTTTTTCCTTCCTTCAATACTTCTCTTATTGCCTGAATTGTTTTGTCTCTTTCATTTTCCTTCTCAATTTCCCTTTCCGCAGTTGATGTGAATTGGATAACCTCTATTGCCTCGAAGTAAGTTTTTGGTAATAGTGTTTGTGTTTTTTATTTAATTCTTTCGTCTTCTTTCATTTGTGGGGTGTCGCTTGCAATCCTTGTGAGAGCATGTGGCTTTCCACTCTCTTCGCCTGGTCGGTATTCGAATTTGAAGTTGTATTTGCTAAGGTGTTCCATCCAACTTATCTGGTGGTCATTCACTTCTTTCGTAGTCATGAACTGGACCAGATTCTTATGGTCAGTTAGACCTCAAACTGGATGGTCGTTGTTCAAAATGTATCTGTTCCATTCCTTTAATGCTTGAACTATCGCTAATAGTTCATTGTTCACAACATCGTAGTTGCACTCTGCAGGGGTCTTTGTCTTGGATCTGTAAGACACTGGCCTCCATTTTCCGTCTTTGCATTGTTGCGATAGTATGCGTGAACCCACATATTTTGAGGCATCTGTTTCGATCATTGTCCTTCAGTTTGGGTCGAAGTGAACCAGTATCGGTCCTGATATTAGATGCTTTTGTATTGTATCATATGCTTTCTGTTTTGTTTCTCCCTATTCCCATTTCTTGTCTTTCTTGGCTAGGTTACGGAATGGTTTTACAAGCCTGCTAAATTCCTCGATAAACCTTCGATAAAAGTTGCAGCATCCCATAAATCATTAAACATCTGTTTTGTTGTTTGGTTTAGCCCAATCCCATATTGCTGCCATTTTGACTGGGTCGACCTTGACCCCGCTTTAGTTGATGATAAATCCCAGGTATTTCTTTCCTCTTTATGGAATTTGCAATTTCTGAGTTTGATCTTCATTACTGATCCTTGTATTGCAGCCATGATATTGCTGATATCCTTCTGGGGTTATTGCATGTTTTCCAAGAAGAGGAGTACGTCGTCCAAGTATACAATGCAACATATGTCGAGGTACTTATTGAGTACCTTGTTGATCTATCTCTGGAATGAAGCCGGTGCATTGGTTATCCCGAAAGGCATTACCAAGTATTCGAACATTCCTTATCTTGAGGCGAATGTAGTCTTCCATTGTTCTCCTGCCTTGATGCGTATATTATAGTATGCGTCCTTGATGTCAAGTTTCGTGAAGTATTTTGCTGATCGTAGTTTATACAGTGCCTCTCCAATCAAGAGTAGTGGATATCGATCCTTCTTGGTAATTGAATTGAGGGCTCTGTAGTCTATACAGAGTCTCATTTTTCCATCGTTCTTTTTGATGAATAGTATTGGAAATCCTCCTGATTCGAAGAAGTCTCTGATTCATCCGTGCTTTAGGTTTTGCTCGATGTACTACCTAAGTTCTTGGAGCTCCGCTTCTCCTAGTGGGTATAACCTCTTGTAGGGCATCTCTTTTGTTTTTCCTGTTTTCTCGTCTTTGTCCCACTGAATTTCATGATCGATTCCTGGTCTTGGAGGTGGTAGCTCAGTAGCTTCCTCTTCAAAGACATTCTTGAATTGATGATATTCGTTTGGAATCAATTCTTTCCATCGCTGTTTGCTTGCGTATTTCTTGTCTTGGATTGCTAGTTTGGTGCTGATGTTGATTTTCGCTAGGACAGCTTTTTCGTCTGCGTATATCTATTTGAGAATTCCTGTTGTATCTCCTCTTCGATAGTACTGTCCAAAGGCTTGTACTATTATCTCTTTGATCTCGATTCTCTTTGTTGTATCAGGCTGGTTTTGGACTGTGCTTCCAAATTCCTTATCTCCTCGGACAGTTTCTTCCAATTGATCTACTTCGTGCAAATCCTCTTGGTAGATTTTTTCGACGATCAACTGTGCGATTCTATCGCCTTTTTGGATTTCGTAGTCCTTTTGAGCCAGGTTGGCCGGGACCACTTTAATTTCACCTGTATAGTCGATGTCGATCGCCTCTGCCATGGTCATGAGTCGATGTTTGCCTGCTAGACCACTGGGGGGTGCTATTCATCGATAGGTCCCTTCTGGTAGTCCGATAGCTATTCCTGTTACTATTATTGCCTGCCCGTTGGCAGGTATCTTGATTCCTTCATTGGTATACAGGTCATGTCCTGCTGCCCCTTGGGAACTCTTGGTAGGCACTTTTGCTTCTTGGTCCAATTTTTGTATCCGGACTCTCTTATCTTGCCACATCTCGGCGAACTTTACATGCAAAGTTTCTTCTTCTGCTTCTCGTATCGGTGTCACGTAGATCACAGGCGAACTGTTGAGACATCGTGTCACACATAGTTCACTTGTAAAGGTCATCTTGTTCTCGTTCCAATCGATTGTCAGATTATATTTTCATAACGATGGCATCCCAAGGACTATCTCATGTTTCTTGAGATCTGCTACATGAAAGGTTGCCATTTCCCTATGGCTGTCAATGTCCATAGGTACTGTCGCCGTATGGGTTATAGGACCCATTGCGCTTGGCTTTCCATCCCCCAGGTAGACTTGTCTCGCATACTTCACTTCTTTGGTGTGGAGGTTGTATTTGTCGCAGATTTCCTTGTCGATGAAATCATCGGTAGCTCCACAGTCAATCATTGTATATATTGTTGTTTCTTGATCTTCTTCGTTGTATATCTTTGTCTAGCTCATCACATGATCTCCATCTCCTTCTCCTCTTTGCGTAGGTAGTGTCGTGTAGTAGTTTGCTAACTTGATGGGCTTCGCCAGTCCACATCGTGGGTCTCCGAGACTACCATTTACTGGGGACCCTCGTCGGTTTCTGCCGGTGCATCTTCCGCGATCATTTCGCGAATATTGCTCCTCTTTTGATTTTTGAAGCGATTATTTCCTGCAGCTTTTGTTCCTTGGTATCCACTGTTGGGTCGGCTTCTGCATTCTCGTATCAGATGTTCTGCTTTTCCCCACCTTAAGCAGAGCTTTCTGTTCATTCTTCTGCCATATCCTTCCTTAGATAGGTTCAGAGCAGGTCCTGCTCTTGATTTGTCTAACTCCATTGGCGCGCCTGGTGGTAATACTCGACTTTCACCTCTAGCTGCTTGCGGTCTGATCGTTCTGTCCACATTCCTCGATGATTGGACCACCCTGTGTGCTATAGTGTTTTCTGACTTGCTTCAAACCATGTTTAATTTGCTTTCCTTATCGATCGCCCATCTTACAACTCGTTCTGCTATTGTGTAGCGTAAGTCAGAGGTTCCGCATGCCTCTCGGAGTCTCTCACTGCAGTTTCTTAGGAGGATGATGTAGAGAGTAGCATCATCAAATGTGGTCTCGTATTCCAATAGTCGGCATTCATTCCAGTATGCCGAAAAGGTTTGTTTTCCTTGTTGGAGATTTCCCTGCTTCAGTCTGCTGTCTCTTTGGTGTTGAGATCCCCGAATTGCTTGAAGAGTGTCACCTTAAACTCTTTGTATTTGACCCATTCTCTCAGTTTCCTTCCATCTTGGAAGGGCATGATCCATTGCCCCACGGGTCCTCTTAGTAGAGATTCCACATATGGAATCTTGATCTCATCGTGGTGTTCTCTATATCCCTTAAGGGCAAAATACCCTTCGCAATATGCCAAGCATATTTGTAGATTGTCTGCAGCTCCTTCGTATCTGTTCGGGTCTTTTGCTTTCAGTTATTGGATATTTCCATGTCATGTATTTCATGTTACTGCTAGAAATGCCTGAAACTGATTCTTAGTCATTACAAGTATGCTAGTGCCTGGTGTCAGAGAAGTGGGGGCTGGTGGCCCAGGTACTATTGATCCCGACATTCTCTCAGGTTGTAGAGTTCCTGCAGGAGAGCTATCGACTGATGATCCTTTCTCTGGGGTTACTGCGCTTGCTGCCCTCGAGGGCTCAGCTGACATGTGATCTAGGCCGTCGCTAAATACCCCTAGGTGAAGGTTTTGATCGTCGATGTCAATATCTCCTTCACTATCTGGGTTGAAGAATGCCATCTTGTATCGTTTAGCATCGCACTAGGTGACACTTTGTAATGTAACAATTCCTCCTTGAATAGTTAGTTCTTGGATATGGGGAACGATACTTCTCTGCTTCTGTTTCTTTCCTTAGTCTTACTATAGCACTAGGCCGCTGCCTGCATTACCGATAGTACATGACCTCTGTCTTCTATCAGGAACGCCAATCGTAAGCTTTCTCGAACTCGTCTTTGTGCAGAGCTTTCCTTGGCGTAATGATAACGTTACAATAAAGATAAATATTGTAAAGGTGTTTTCTATTTGTTAAAGTGATAAGTAGGAACAGTACTTGGAATTAAAGCGGATTTTATTTAAACTAGTACTGCCAACACTAGCAGACGACGAGCCTCCACCGGCGCAGGGATACCGCTAACTGGTATACCACTAATCCTAAGCTAACTAAGCCTACAGCCCCACACCTGCCATCCCCGAGTCATGCCCGCACCAGAACTAATTACAAGACCATCAAACAACCCAGTACCCGCACCAGTCCCAGTCCGTAGCCTCTCTGGTATGCAGCCAACCAGCACTGAGCGTAGCCAAAGCCGCGCAAAAGACCGACCCAACCAGGCTCCTGATCCATCAATCAAAATATCACTACCACCCGGGCTAAATACCGTCCCGTAATACCTCCACCACAGTATAAAACCAAACAAAACACACCAACTAAACGTACAGGCGATACAGTGGCAGGGTAGAGGTAACCAACATGTCCACCTTTCGTACCCGCATGCCTGGCCGTCGCGCCTATAAACCCACTTTTCCGGTTGCCTCCGAGGAAGCGTACTGGTGAGGACGACCGGTACCTGCTACCTGTCCCGCAAACAAAATCACTATAAACAAAGAAAAGACATAGAGGTGGTAACAGACCGTAAAGGTCAGTGGTGCCTGTCTCCTACCTCTGGTGCCTTGTCCCCTCCAGCCGTACCAAGAACCAGACCAAAGAAACCAAACAAACTCTACAAAACCGAGCACATAAGACCCAAACAAGTCCAACTAGGTGGTTGCAACCCACTATCCGCACAGATGGCCATCAGCCAACCGGTCTGTCAGGGAGCTTTACAGCACTCAGCAGCTTCGCCTAACAGCCCAAGCCGGACTAGAAACACTTAATTAGACCTCGCCCAACCTGACGCAGGCCTGACTGGTGCTCACAGGTGCCTCTCCGCCCCCAATCAGCCCCCCCAAAGCCCCACACACCAGACGCCGCAGAGCCCATCCAGCCCCCCAGCCCCTCAGACTGATCAACCATCTGATAGCCACAGGACAGCCTATACCCAGCCCAATCAGGCAGCCATTGGTCTTGGCCACACTAACAGAGCCCTAGCCCTCAACCCCATATCGCCAAGGGGGGCCTACCAGCAACAGCTGGGAGCCACAAAGGAGGGAGCACCAACACCTGAAGGCATCGGCACCAGCCACACCCTCTAACACAGCTGAACTAAAGTCCAACCGAGTCAGGAAAGAGTATGCAGAGCCAGCCAAAGCCAGCCCCACAGGTCCGCCAACAGGCACAGACCGAATCACAGTTAAGAGGCATTCCCAACTGACGTGACAAGAATGGGGTGGGCGAATGAACAGAAGCAGACAAACAGAAGGTAGGCCCGACTTGCAATGGGTGGAGCCGCCAACCAAAGACCACAACCAAACCACCCAAACACAAAGACAATGAGAGTGTCTGGCTGTAACGATCCCTTTCTAGATTGTTAGTTCTTGGCGACGGGGAACAATACTTATCGTTTCTGTCTTCTTCTTTCTTTGTCTTACGATAGCTTTAAGTCCCTGCCTACGTTATGGATAGTACAAGACCTTTGTCTTCTATCGGAAACGCCTATCGTAAGCTTTCCCTAACTTGTCTTCATAACAAGCACTTCCTGGCACAACGATATTATTGCAATAAAGATAAAGATCGTAAAGGTGTTTTATATTCGTTAAAGTAATAAGTAGGAAAAGTAGTTAGAACAAAGTGTGAAGAACCTATCTTCCTCAGCCGCATCGGTCTCCTTATATAGTGTTCTTCCCACCTTTAATCATGTGACCTAAAGTGGTCACATGTGCAAAACCAAATCATAACAAATCAGTCATGTGACCAAAGTGATCACATGCTCAAAACCCATGACCTGATAGCGAGGTCATGTGCAAAACTTATAAACCAATCATAACACAATAAACAAGTCATATGACTCGACTGAGTCATATGCGCGAAACCCATGACCTCATAATGAGGTCATGTGTGAAACATAACTCATATGTGCAAGGCTTACCTGCAAGGCATACTCGCAAGGCATACTCGTCAGGCGCATGTCCCATGACTCATATTTGATCCATGTGTAAAAGCATCACAAATACCACACATAACAAATCATATAACCCGAATGAGTTATATGTGCAAAACAATAACATACCTGTGACTCATAACCATGTGTCATGTGAAAACCTTTTTTCCTGCTAAGCCATATTCGTGACATTAGCTCCCCTCCTTCTAAGCCTGAGTCGCATCAGGCTTTTTCTCCCAGTTTCAATAGTTCCCGTCCTGCCGAGCGCATGGTCCTTCTCAGCTTGTAGAACCTTTCGTCTGCCATCCTCCATCTGACCCTTACCGATTCCGGAGTCAGATTCGCCATTTCGATCGTGTGCCGCTGATTGTCGTTCAGCTTTCTGAGCTCCGTGATCGTTTTGTCGTTTGCCGAAATTGTGGCCTTGGCTTGGCCCAGTTGTTCTCGAAGTTCCCGGATATGCCTGTGTAGGCTCCTGACATCCGGTTCCGTGTCTGCCGAGGAGCTTTGGGCCCCTCCCTCGTTGGACCGCGTTCTCGCGGCCCATGCCTTTCTGGCATCTTCTCCTTCCAACTCTTTTCGGCTTCCATCCTTCTGCGGGAAGAATACCACAGATATTCTTTGTGCCCAGTGCATCCTACACCCATTTCTGAAGCATTGTTGCCAATACTTCATGATGTGGTCAGGGCGTGGGCCACGCTTTCGGCATTCCATCAGGAACCATCCCGAGCCTTCCTTGTCGCCAAAGTGTGTTTGGCAACCGTCATCGTAGCATACCGTCCATGACATGGCGTTATACTGTGCCTGTCTTTCCCTTTCCTTGAGTTCTTCGTCGGTTGGCCCCATGAATGAGTATTTGGGGCTGGTGGGTGTGATTTGGCGGGGGCTATCTCCCCAGCCCTCATGTTGTTGCAATGGCGCAGGAGTCCTTCCCTCTTCTTTGCCTTGGTTGAAAGTGATTGTCACTTGGGCCGGGCTTGCCCGGATATCGCTGGTGGAAGGTTGAGATGGCATCTTGTGCGTTTTCGAAATTGTCTGCGAAGTACCAAGTTTTATCGTGTTCAGGAGAATATCCTGTCCACTTGGCTCGGTATTGTAGGTGACCATGGAAGAAGTGGGAATCGACTATTTCGTCGAGCTCGTATTCTGGTTCTCCGTCGAGTTCGATTGGAGGGGGAGGAATAAATGTTTATGAAGGAAACTTATTGTCGTTGTGTAGTTCGAGGAGTGAGATGTGGAATGTATTGTGTATTCGCATTGAGGGGGGAAGGTCGAGTTTATAAGCTCGGCTGCCAACCTCTTCCAGTATCCGGAATGGTCCTATTTTCTTGTAGTCCAATTTCTTTGATGGTCACATTTTATGAATATTGCGTGGTATTAGCCATACCATATCTCCTGGTCGTATGTTCGGATCTGGTCTTCGGTGCTTATCGTATTGTTCTTTCTGTCGTTGTTGTGCTTGACTCATTTCGTATTGTAATATTTCGTGTAGTTTCCCCATATCGGTTTTATCTGGTATCACATCATTAATCGTATGATATGTGGTCTGACTTTGTGGATGTTGTCCGCAATTTGCGAAGAAGGGTGTCGTGCCAATTGTTTCTTGCTTTCCATTGTTGTATGTGAGCTCGGCCATAGATAACAGCTTGTACCAATAATTTTCTTGATAATTGACATAGGCCCTTAAATATTGCTCGAGTATCGCATTTACCCATTCCATTGGTCCATCCGTTTGTGGGTGGAAAGCTGTGCTCATCCTGTTTTGTATCCCCATTTTTCCGGTTACTTTCTTCCATAGTCCCGATGTGAATAATGTTCCTCGATTCGTACTGATATTCTTTGGGAGGCCTTAAAGTCGAAAGACCTCTCGGAAGAATGTTTGCATAAAATCCCTCACGTTGATGTCTTTTCTAACCGGAACGAAATGACTCATTTTGGTCAGGCGATCCACCACGACCAAGATGCTATCGCAATTTTCCGATGTTGGTAGGTCTGTGATGAAATCCATAGTAATTGTTTCCCATGGTTGTTTGGGGACTTTATTTGATTTTAGTAGTCCATATGGTGCGTGTTTAGCCGTTTTCGTTCTCTGGCATATGTCGCAGTTTTTGACATATCGTTTGACATCTTCGCGCAGTCCTGGCCAATAAAAGGACCTCATGATGAATTCCGTAGTTTTAGCCGTTCCTCCGTGTCCTGCCGTTCGGATATCATGGTGTTGTCGTCTGATGTCTGTCCTTATCTCCTCTCCTTCCGGGATCCATTGTTTCCCATCGTACCACATATTTCCGTCCTTCCATTGGCATAACCCCCGTGCAATTCCTTTCATCTCTTTTTTTCCTTTTTCCAAAGCTTCTCTTATTGCCTGGATTGTTTTGTCTTTCTCATTTGCGTTCTCAATTCCTCTTTCCTCCTTCGATGTGAATTGGATAATCTCCATTGCCTCGAAGTCGGTTTTTGGTAATAGGGTTCGTGTTTTTTGTTTGATTCTTTCGTCTTCTTTCATTTGTAGTTTATCGCTTGCAATCCTCGTCAAAGCATCTGGCTTTCCGCTCTCTTTTCCTGGTCGGTATTCGATTTTGAAGTTGTATTTGCTAAGGTGCTCCATCCATCTTATCTGGCGGTCGTTCAATTCTTTCGTGGTCATGAACGGGATGAGGTTCTTGTGGTCGGTTGGAACTCGGACTGGATGGTCGTTGTTTGAAACGTATCTCCTCCATTCTTTTAGTGCTTGAACTATCGCTTATAGTTCTTTGTTTGCAACATTGTAGTTGCACTCTGCAGGGGTCATTGTCTTGGATCGGTAAGACACTGGCCTCCATTTTCCATCATTGCATTGTTGCGATAGTATGCCTGAGCATACGTATTTTGTGGCATCCATTTGGATCGTTGTCTTTCGGTTTGGGTCGAAATGAACCAGTATGGGTGCTGATGTTAGATGCGTTCGTATAGCATCATATGCTCTTTGTTCGTTTTCTCCCCATTCCCATTTCTTGTCTTTCTTCGTAAGGTTATAGAGTGGTTTTGCAAGCCTGCTCAATCCCTCTATGAACCTTCGATAAAAGTTGCAGAATCCCATAAAGCACTGAACATCTGTTTTGTTGTTTGGTTTGGCCCAATCCCAAATGGCTGCTGTCTTAACTGGGTCAACCTTGACCCCTCTTCGATTGATGATAAATCCAAGGTATTCTGTTTCTTCCTTATGGAATTCGCATTTTGTTGGTTTGATCTTCATGCCTGATCCTTGTATTGCCCCCATGATGTTGCTGATATCTTTTGGGTGTTGTTGTATGTTTTCCGAGTATATGAGTATATCATCCAGGTATACGATGCAACATATGTAGAGGTACTTATTAAGTACCCTGTTGATCCATCTTTGGAATGAAGCTGTTGCGTTGGTTAGCCCGAAAGGCATAGCCAAGTATTCGAACATTCCGTATCTGGAGGCGAATGTAGTCTTCCATTTGTCTCCTGCCTTGATGCGTATATTGTGGTATGCGTCTTTGATGTCGAGTTTGATGAAATATTTTGCTGATCGTATTCTGTCCAGTGCTTCCCCAATCAAGGGTAGTGGATATCGGTCTTTCTTGGTAACCTAATTGAGGATCCTGTAGTCCACGCAGAGTCTCATTTTTCCGTCTTTCTTTTTGACGAATAGTATTGGAGATCCTCCTGACGCGAAAGAGTCTCGGATTCATCCTCTCTTTAGGTTTTGCTCAATATACTTCCTCAGTTCTTCAAGCTCTGCTTCCCCTAGGGGGTATAACTTCTTGTAGGGAATTTCTTTTGTTTTTCCCGTTTTTTCGTCTTTGTCCAGCGGAATTTCGTGGTCAATTCCTGGTCTTCAATGTGGTAGCTCCATAGCTTCCTCTTCTTGGAATAGATTTGTGAATTGGTGATATTCTTTTGGAACCAATTCTTTCCATCCCGTTTTGCTTTGGTATTTCTTGTCCTGGATTGCTAGTTCTGTGCTGATGTTGATTTTTTCTAGAACTGCTTTCTCGTCTTCGGATGTCCATTTGAGAATTCCTGTGGTATCTCCTCTTCGATAGTACCGTCCGAAGGCTTGTGCTGTGATTTCTTTGATCTCAATTCTTTTTGTTGTATCGAGCTGGCTTTGGTCTGTGCTTCCAAATTCCTTACTTCCTCTTGTGGTTTCTTCCAGTTGATCTACTTCATGCAGATCTTTTGGGTTGATTTTTTCGATTATCAACTGTGTGATTCGATCGCCTTTCTGGATTTGATAGTTCTCTTGAGATAGGTTGGCCAGGACCACTTTGACTTCACCTGTATAGTTGACGTCGATCACCCCTGCCATGGTCATGAGTCGGTGTTTGACCGCTAGACCACTGCGGGGTGCTATTCGTCCGTAGGTGCCTTCTGGGAGTCCAATGGCTATTCCCGTTACTATCATTGCCTGTCTGTTGGCAGGTATCTTGATTCCTTCGTTGGCGTATAGGTCGTGTCCTGCTGCCCCTTTGGAACCCTTGGTAGGCACTTTTGCCTCTTGGTCCAGCCTTTGTATCCAGACTCTCTTATCTTGCCCCATCTCGGCAAACATTGCATGTAAAGTTTCTTCTTCCGCTTCTCGTATCTGTGTGGAGTAGACTACAGGTGAACTGTTGAGACATTGTGTCGCACATAGTTCACCTGTAAACGTCATCTTGTTCCTGTTCCAATCGATCGTTGGATTATGTTTCCGTAACCATGGCATCCCTAGAACTATCTCATAGTTCTTTAGATCTGCCACTTGAAAGGTTGCTGTTTCCCTATGGCTGTCGATGTCCATAGGTACTGTCACCGTATGAGTTATAGGACCCATAGCACTTGGCTTTCCATCCGCTAGGTAGATTTGTTTTGCTATCTTCGCTTGTTTGGTCTGGAGGCCGTATTTGTCGCATATTTCTTTGTCGATAAAGTCTTCAGTGGCCCCCGAGTTGAGCATTGCATATATTGTTGTTTCTTCTTTTTCTTTGTTGTATATCTTTGTTTTGATCATCAGATGATCTCCATCTTCTTCTCCTCTTTGCGTGTGTAGTGCCGTGTGGTCGTTTGCTAATTTGATGTGTCTTCCAGGTCCACATCTTGGGTCTCCCAGACCACCGTTTACTGGGGACCCTTGTCATTTTCCGCCGGTGAATCCTGTGCTATCATCTCGCGGATGTTGCTCCTTTTCTGATTTTGGAAACGGTTATTTCCAGCAGCTCTGTTTCCCTGGTATCCGTTGTCCGGTCGGCTTCTGCATTCTTGTATCCGATGCCCTGCTTTTCCACACCTTAGGCATAATTTCCCATTCATCCTCATGGCGTATTCTTCTTTAGACAGATTCAGAGCGGGTCCTGTTCTTGACTTGTCTAACTCCATTGGTTCGCCTGGTGGTAATGCCCAACTTTCTCCTCCACGTGCTTGCGGTTTGAAGGTTCCATCCATGTTCCTGGATGATTGGACCACTCTGTGCGCTATAGTATTTTCAGAGTTGCTCTAAACCATGTTTAATTTGCTTTCTTTGTCGATTGCCCATCTTGCAAACCATTCGGCTGTCGTATAGCGCAGGTCAGAGATTCCCCATGCCTCTCGGAGTCTCTCACTGCAGTTTCTCAGGAGGATGATGTAGAGAGTCGCATCATCAAACTCAGCCTAGTATTCCAATAGTTGACATTCGTTCCAGTATGCCGAGAATGTTTGTTTTCCTTGCTGGAGTGTTTCAAGCTTTCGTCTTGCTGTTTCTTTAGCGTTGGGATCTCCATATTGTTCGAAGAGTGTCGCCTTGAACTCTTCGTATGTGACCCATTCCCTCTGCTTCCTTCCATCTTGGAAAGGCATGATCCATTGTCCTGCGAGTCCTCTGAGCAGAGATTCCACATATGGAATCTTGATCTCGTCATGTTGTTCTCCGTATCCTTTAACAGCAAAATATCCTTCGCATTGTGCTAAGAATATTCGGAGCTTATCTTCGGCTCCTTCGTATCTGTCGGGCTCCTTTGCTTTTGGTCGTTGGATATTTCCTTGTCCTGTATTTCGCATGGCTGCGAGAAATGGGTGAAACTGATCTTCAGTCATTCCAAGTATGCTGGTTCCTAGTGCTGGAGCTGCTGGGGCTGGTGGCCCAGGTACAGCGGATCCCGACATTCTCTCAGGTCGTGGAGTTCCAGCAGGAGAGCTATCGACTGGTGATCCTTTCTCTGGGGTTACTGGGCTTGCTGATCACGAGGGTTCAGCTGTGACGTGATCTAGGGCATCGCTGAATCCTCCTAGATTAAGATTTTGATCGTCGATGTCAATATCTACTTCCCTATCTGGGTTGAAGGATGCCCTCTTGTATCGTTTGGTGTCGCACTAGGAGACACTTTGTAATGTACCGATCCCTTTGTAGATAGTTAGTTCTTAGCAATGGGGAACGATACTTATCGTTTCTGTCTTCTTCTTTCTTTGTCTTACGATAGCTTTAGGGCCCTGCCTACGTTACCGATAGTATAAGACCTTTGTCTTCTATCGGAAACGCCTATCGTAAGCTTTCCCTAACTCGTCTTCGTAACGAGCGCTTCCTGGCATAACGATAATATTGCAATAAAGATAAAGATCGTAAAGGTGTTTTATATTCGTTAAAGTAACAAGTAGGAAAAGTACTTAGAACAAAGCGTGAAGAACCTATCTTCCTCAGCCGCGTCGGCCTCCTTATATAGTGTTCTTCCCACCTTTAATCATATGACCTAAAGTGGTCACATGCGCAAAACCAAATCATAACGAACTAGCCATGTGACCAAAGTGATCACATGCTCAAAACCCATGACCTTATAGCGAGGTCATGTGCAAAACTCATAAACCAATCATAACACAATAAACAAGTCATATGACTCGACTGAGTCATATGCGCGAAACCCATGACTTCATAATGAGGTCATGTGTGAAACATAACTCATATGCGCAAGGCTTACCCGCAAGGCATACTCGCAAGGCATACTCGTCAGGCGCATGTCCTATGACTTATATTTGAGCCATGTGCGAAAGCATCACAAATCCCACACATAACAAATCATATAACCCAAATGAGTTATATGCGCAAAACAATAACATACCTGTGACTCATAACCATGTGTCACATGAAAACCTTTTTTCCTGCTAAGCCATATTCATGACACTGGCAGCCAATCGTCCTACACCACCCCAGGTAGCCATGTAAAACCAGACCAGGGGGTAAGATCTTGCAGGGTCAAAGCCATCCCCACCATAGAGAGGACGAGACACCTGACTGAACCACTGTATATGCCATAAGAACAAAACCTCCAAGGGAATGGTGATAAACAACATCATTGGATTCCGACCATAGAATCGAAAATGTAACAAGGAGGGGCTGTGCGTGCACCACCCTGCCACTTGAGGAATGATGCTGCCGGTACAATGAGTTGATACTTGGAAAGGTCATCAGTCTAACCCAAGGGCGTTTTGTATCGTGAGAACTAAGGACTTCATTAAAACCCAACAAGAAACATGAGCTGGCCTAAAGAACGTCACAGGTGATCGCCCCAAACAAGAAGTTCAATCCTCTCCAATTGAACGCGAAACCTACGAGTAGACGATAGACAGGAAACAGAAGACAATTCACCGAAAGGAGCTCGCCAGCGACCGTGTTGAAGAGCTCGAAGTGACAGTATCGTGAGAAGCCATCAGGCAATGAAACAAGAAGCAAACAAGTAATCCGCCATGCAACGCCAATAGACCTCAACACCAAGAACCCCAGGAACTACTGAGCGAACTCAGATATCTCCTCCAGAATCCAAGCCATTAAGGCCCACCATGGGTACGAAAGAATTGCTCAGGGGGAAGCGACGGCAAGGACGAGAAAAAGTACTTAGAACCAAGCGTGAGGAACCTATCCTCTTTGGCCGCATCAGCCTACCTATATAGTGTTCTTCCCACCCATAGTCATGTCACCCAAAGTGGTCACATGTGCGAAATCAAATCATTACAAACTAGTCATGTGACCAAGGTTGTCACATGGTCAAAATCCATGACCTCATAACGAGGTCATGTGCGAAACCTAAATCATATATGCCAGGCCTACACGCGAGGCACACTTGCAAGGCATACTCGCCAGGCGTACTCCCAGGACTCATATTTGAGCCATGTGCGAAAGCATCACAAATCCTACACATAACAAATCATATAACTCGAATGAGTCATATGTGTAAAACAATAACATACCTGTAACTCATAACCCTGTGTCACATGAAAACCTATTCCTCGCCAAGCCATATTCGTGACATCTGATCACTTTAAGTGAGTTCTGAGAGAGCAATTAGTATTGTCTCATCAAGAGAAAGAAGCAAACCCTGGAGCAAAGGTAAGGGGTAACTCTTTTAGATAGTAACATCTGGTGGTAATCATTGGGGGAGACATTAATAGCTTTAGACTTTTGTCTTCAGCTTATATAGTTTCCTTCATTTCTAGGTTTCCACTTTCATATATTGTTTGTTAGCAACTATAACTGAATGTCCAAGAAGCGCAGCAACCATTCTCCCTTATCTCCTCCCATTTTCAACCCTATTATTACAAATTGCATCAACTCAACCACAATCCAATAATGTTTCCTGATTCTGTTTCCTTTAAATACTATGGCACCTATTCTTCGCAGTTATCAAAAAATAGCTATTTCAACCTATCACCTCTCTGAGTTTACTAGGCTGATAATCCTTGGATTACAAAAAACCATCAGGTTGTATATCTACAGATTTCTGAATACCTTAACATCCTCCTCATAGATATCAAAAATACAATATTAAAGAAAGTCTTGGAGAGTAAGGAGAGGAAACATAGAAGACATCCTAATACTACCAAGATACAGGATGATGCTATTGTAGCAGAAGTTCTTTAAAGTCACAATACTACCTATTTTGAGATTGCCCAAAAGGTTACTCCAAGTTCTTCTTCCATGACGGTTAGGAGAAAGCTTATACAACAATATCTTAGAAAGTGGTTGGTATAAAAAAGAGTTTACTTGAATTTGCATCTAGCTCAGGAGAGATCGAAATATGCATTAGCTCATCGGCACTAAATAAAACAATTGAGCAGGAGGAAAGTAAAATCAGGAGATAAGGTTACAGTTCTGAGGGAAGAAGAACAGTGAAGGAAATAGATATTTAGGTATTCAAAAGAGAAGTGAAATAAGAATTATGTAGAACCTACTGCTAGAGTAGGGAAGAGGAAGATTAGTTTGATGAGGACTGGTTTTTTTTATAGTTAAACTCATGGTCTCTATTTCCCTGGTTTTCCTTATCCTCCTTCCGCTGGAGTTGGAGTAACTGGAAAGTCGATTATTCAGGTTTATAATTAATATGATTTCATAGGTATATGGGAAAATATTAAGGAACCTCTTAAGGGAGAAGAGATTATCTTGATCATTGACAGTGCTAAGACTCATTTACCTTGTAGAAGATGGCTCAAAGGACTGGGAATTACAGTTATAGAAATTTCAGCCTATTCCCAAATCCTAATCCAATTAAACAAGTTTGGGCGCAGGTGAATGATAAGTATCAGAAGCATTATCCTGACCTATATCTCATGAAGGATTCTAACAATGAGATCAAAGAAGCTATTTAGGAAGCTAGTACAACATACTGGAACATCTTGAACTAAAGATTGTTGATTCTCTAGTTGATTCAAAAGTCGATAGGACTGAAGCAATCATTGAAGCACATTGATAGTAAAATAAATATTGATTTCTACTGTCTATTTACATTTTGTTAATTTTTGTTCTTTTATTTTACGTTAGGGTTAGTAAGGTTGTGGTTGTTATACAATCAAATTATTTTTCTGCTTGCTATAATTAGGTAATTTTTTTAACGAACAATATGTTGAGAAGTTTTACATATCAGGATGGAGGATTTCTTTAGTTTTGTTTACTTGAGTGGAGCTTTCTAGTAGTATCATAGATTGAACAAA
>NW_003298891.1:77827-79989 GCF_000151645.1 Tuber melanosporum
ATGGGGCGGGAGAATAATCGTTCGCATCATTAGCGCTATGGTAGTATAGAGTAGAGAGAGGAAGAGTAGACTTAAATAACTAAGAACTGTCAGAAATGTATTCATATCTTATTTGACTGGCCTCCTGAGATTGCCATAAACCCTAGATATATTCCTGTATTTCTCATATAGTTACTTGTTTTATGAGAGATAGCATTACTGAGTGGATATGATACTATCTTGTGCAAGTACTAAACATGAGAATCGTGGTAAAATTAAACGTGGTCTGATAATGAAACTAGAACAACTTCTGGTTACTATAGAGAGATAAGCAAAAAATTAATTATAATTGTCTACGGTAAACCATATTCACAGCCTCTAGTTTGAGGGGAAAAGTAAATATCTGATCATGCTTATTTAAAGTGAGGTGAAGTCAAAAGTAGAGTACAACTGAAAAACAATATTATATGATATTAGCAGATGTAGAAAGAGGATCAGAAGAGGATATACCTTAACAGAGTAGGCAAGAGCAATCTTCCAGAATAATGTAAATGTGGAAAGTAGTTACCTAGTCTTCTCTTGAAGAAAGAGACCTGATATGAAAAGTAGTATGCACAGTTTTTGCCATTGATTGCCGCCAATATTCTTCTCTCAATAATATTCTAACCAAATACAACTCTCTCCTTTACTCAATCCTTTCAATATCATTTCAAGAAATATTTTCAAATAAATTTACTAAGTATTACTTAAACAGAGATGTACTTAAAACGCTTTTTATTTTTACCTCTACTACTAAGATAGTACAGTTGCTGCAAGAGAGTCATTTCAATCGCTATAGTGCTTTCTCATTTACTAGGTATGTGGTTAATTTTGGCAAGGAACTTTATTAAGTACTAACAAAAATAAAAATATATTTCAATTATGGGAGGTGTAGCAGAAATGGAGGTTGCAGGATGAGTAGAGGTATAATGAGACTGTAAAGAGTACTCTGACAGAGAGCTAGACCTATGCCCATAGTAGTATCAAGAAACAAGCTGGATAGGAGTAGTGGTAGACAAGAGCCTATCAAATAGAGGTATAGTTGATTGAGTACTATAGTCAGGCATGTTACTTCCTAGAAGAAGGAACTTAGATAATAGTAAGAAAAGGTAGATACCTTGCAGGATAGGATAGTCTGAGTAGATAATTTGGAAATTAACCTGAATTGTCTAGCTGTAAGTTGGAAAAGAGTTACCCAATACAGTAGAGTAATTCTGACTAGTATGACATGACGTTGGGACTAGATTTATTGTGTCTTAGGCTATAGGCTACTTGACCATCGAGCCAAATTAGCCTTTCTTGAAACAATCTTGTTATGCGGGACTTTGGTGTAAGTTTCTATATTATTTGTCACACAAAATTACATAGGTAGTTCAAATATCATTGTGTGTAGATTACTCCTATCTGAGCAGTTGAACTTCTAACAACCTGTAACTTGGGGGTATAATGGCTAGCAATAGTCTCTAGCCCTGATATCTGTCCCTATTATCATGCAATACAATCTGAGGAAATACTGTAAGTCTAGAAAAAGTCTATAAGAGGAGTCCATCTTGTAATATTATGGGTGCTTGCATGTGCAGTGAATAAGAGACAGTCTACAAGGCAACTGAGAAAGAAGAGGTGAACCTGGAGAATGATCTACAGGTAATTTTATGTAAAATAAATTAAAGCAGTTAGAGTAATACAACTATGATGTAAGAGGTAGTAGGTGAGGATACTAGAGCCCTCCAAGGAAGGAAACTGAGTATCATTGTTGAAAAACTAGAATAATAATAGAAAATAATTTAGGAGGTGAAGACAGTACATCAGTGGCAAACGTCCTGTATCAGATGTATCAGTACTATGCCTAGATACAAATTTGCCATAGGCTACTTTCTATATATCTGATTGGTCCATAGTATGCAGTTATGGACCATACCTACACAGGATGTCCTTCCAGAGAACATTCTTATTATTACCTCTGGATTTGACTTGGTCAACCACAATCTTTATCATTATCCTGATACAAGAGGGTATTATATAATTATCATAACACTAAGCTACATACCAGCTACCAATATATCAACAGCATATTAAGACTACATCTAAAAATACCACGAGAAATAGGAGATGTATTGCCTGGAATTCTATTTTGGTCTCTTAAT
>NW_003298891.1:80355-84828 GCF_000151645.1 Tuber melanosporum
TTATTTCCAAATTACTGCAATAATAGCTTTGATATCATATGAGAAGGTTGATCTTTCAGGATAATTGGTGACAAAAATTGAATAAGTATACAGAAGTCATACAAACTTCGATTGGTGAAATATACTATAGCTGTACTAGTATTAACACCTAGCAGTCATTCCATAGACTGTTGGAAAGTGTGCATTGAGTAGATTATTGCATTAAAGTAGCAAGTACTATGCATGAATGATGCATAAAGAATCTAGTATCAGGTTCAGTACTTTACCAAGTGACAAAATATCCTGTAATACAAGGGACAATGGCACCATTAAAGTATTCTTATGATAACCTACAAGAATGGCAGCAGTTATTGAAGGGCAGACCTATACTCATACTGAAGTACAGAGAATACTGAGATAGGAATGGTAGTAGACTAGAATCTACTAAAAGAGAGATACTGATAGTTCGGTATCTCATGTGAACAAGGGCCTTCTATACCAAATCTACTTGTATACTTGTCAGAGTGGAATGGTTACCCTACTGAGTAGGACCTAAGTAGTTGATTTGAAAGTTAACCTGAATTATGAGATAGTACATCAGGGTAGAATTCTTCCTACTTTGTAGAGTAACTGAGTATGTTATTAAGGTACCTTTGAAGTATAGTTACTCTACCATCTGTGACCTGTTATCATACTATGAAAGTTACCCGACCTTGCAAGTAACTTGTTAGAGAGGATTTTGAGGGAAGATATGAGATTATTTTGAGGGAAGATATGTGATTATTTGTCACTCAAAACTATATTGGCTGTTCAAATCTGAGATTCAACAAATCATTGCCGCTTGAGTAGTAGAGCTCAGTAGAAGCTAGAACCTGTAGGTGTTATTGCTAACATACTCCTCCAGCCCACCTATAAGTTCCTAGAATCATGGGCTACAGCTTGGAAAGTTGCTGTAAGCATGGCTATGGTCCTCTGGTGAAGATATTTAAGTAACACTCGATATACTCAAGCTGTTAAGTCAACCTGAAGCTGTATGCAGCATATAATAGCAGTACAGCAGAAGCTTCAGCATATGGTTCTCACATCATATCAAGAATATCAAACCTAGACTACGGGAGTGGTAAGAAAAGTCAACCTAAAGTGGTCTAAGGTCTACTAAAAGTAGTGGCATAGACTGAGAAATACTCTCTTGAGATAAAGACAAGGAGGGCAAAGATGTAGGCCTGGATCTATGTGAAGGCATTCCTTCCAGCTTACCATATAATATCTATTAAAGTAGATGGCAACTCATGTCACCTTTCTGTAGTTGTCATAAGCGAGTTGTTAGGAACTTAAATTGTATTAACATCTGAGAGTGTCTAATAGCTACTTGTCAATTTTGTCAATAGGTAGCGCCTATTTTAACAAGCTCGTGAGAAGAGTCTGCTACAGAGGCTATATGGTCTACTACTAGGATAAGATAGAATTGAGTAAAACCTGATAATTGTTAAAAGGACTGTACTAACTATATAGTGACAAAGTTTATTGGGGTAGAAAGTTCAACAATTAATAAATGTTCAGATTGACATGACGGTTCTTCTTTTTAATATGGGTATCGGTGGCCACATTTACTACTCATCCTGCTCCAGCAGTCCTTCCACCTACTCAGTTAGCATCTACTGCTATTCCTACATCCTGACTCTTTCTTACCCTTGCTCCTCTACCTGTTCCAGTGTACACTCCTACTTGAGCCATGGTGATCCAAAAGAGAAAAAAGCATGTTCTGAAACCACTGCCTACTATGGTAGACAAACCCAAACCTTCTGACACAGACCTGGTATCTGAGAAGAGTTTTACTACCAGGGAGTGATAGATTATGATCAACCAGGATAATGCTCCTCGCTCTGCAACTACTATGGAGCTTCTTGTTAGGCAGAGGCAATCTGTATAGACACATAATCATTGGGGCGAAGTGAGATTTGTTTGTAGGTAGAGACTAGTCTAGGAACATTCAACGGAATACTTGTTTCATCAATGACTACTAAGAGTAAAGTAAAGAAAAGTTGAATCATAAAACAATACATATATTGTCAAGATCACTTTTCAGTTGTTTGATGATGTCTAAAAGCTTGAATGGTACTTCAATAGTTATGTTATAAGTCTGTGTGTTTACAGACTCCACGTATCTTGCATGTAACCTATATATCTCTCAGTCTATAACTTACAACGTCAGCTATTCTCCTACCCTGCCAATACTAGGAAACCCTGAAAATCGTCATATCCGCTTTGGTAAATACTATTTCGCTAATTGGAAACTGTGCTGTTTCCAATACTAATTATTCAATCTTCAGAGTTATTAGACTTATGGCCAAGTTCTTAAGTTATACTGTGTTGGCTCCAATTTTCCTCTGTAATGATGAAATGATATGTCTCATCTGTTGGTCATGTCTACGAGAGTAGTCATAGATTCAACCTTCTTAGATTGCCAGTATTAAACTTCCGTAACCTTTAGTACAAGCAAATAGCGTTCGTTATAGAGCCTTGTTTCTGACAAACAGAGTGCTAGGTGCTGGTCAATAACTTTATGTTATTGAATTAATCGTACAAATCAAACCAAAGTTGAGTCTGGTATATCTCTTTGAAGTTCAACAACTTCAAATAGTTCCATGTTTGTCTGTTTTGGTCCAATTTGGCTGATTGTTTTACTATACTAATGAGATTAGCTGTAGTTACTTTGTCTGCGCTCCTGAGAAATGAGACCCTGTAATGAAGAGTACAACTGACAATATAACCTCCAGATGAGGTCATACTAATTTACAGGAAACTATTCTACCTGATTGGCAGATATTCTCTTAGTCAGTAACCCATGTTCTAGGTAATAGAGTTTTGGTTGCAGTTTAGTTATGCAGATAATTCACGCAACTATAACCCATCTTTGGACCTAGTTTTAATATTCTGTGAAGTCCATTGGCTTCTTTAATAGCGTCTCTCAGAGTTCTAAACTATTCTAATTATCGTAGGCTGGATGAGTATGTGTTGGTACATCATTGAGATCCTCTAACATATAATATCATAACTTTATATGAAAACATCATGTTACTTGCAGCCTGTACCATTGATCTTCCATCATTGAAGCCTATTAGCACTCTGTATAGTTGACAGACTTACACCTTTCCATTTGACATACCAAGCTAGATGACCTCTCTCATATATCCCTTAAATGTAATCTGGTAGAATAGATAATAGCGACATAACCGGTATTATTCTAAAACCTTAAATCCCGCAGCATTAAATTCACTGGTTGTAATTAATATAGATATGGTTAAGGAGGTATGGGACCCAGAAGGGTGGCAGAGGGAGGTATTGGAGACTAGAGATTCTAATTCGGAGAAGGTTCATCCTACCTAGGGTGGTTCCTAGGAATTGGATCCCAGTACTCCTGACACATCTTGATAATATCAACAATATTGAAGTGAGACTTTACAGAGTACAATTAGGGTTAGCCAAACTGATGGTCATACCTGTATTAAGAGACTACCGCAGTAGAAATGGTGGTAGACCAGAGTCGAACCAGTAGAGGTACTGTTGATTAGGTAACATGGTTGGACATGCTAGGCCATACTAGGAAGTACATAAGTACTAGTAAGAAGCGGTGATTATCCTACTGGGTAGGGTAACACAAGTAGTCAATTTGTTAGTTACCCTGAATTTCTTGAAGGTGGGTCAGGGTAGAGTTAGCCAACCTTTAAACCTGAGTTACCCTGCAATAGAGCCAAATTACCCTACCTTAAACATAACTTGTTATGCAGAGTTTTGGAGGAAGTTACTAGATTGCTCATCATATGAGACTACTTAGCGTATTCAAATTTCAGGTTTGGCGGATCAATTCTACACACTTAGTTAAGCTCCAAACAAGCTGTAACTTAGAAGTGTAGTGGCGAACACCTCCTCTATTCCTGTGATAAGTCCCTAGCATCATGTACTACTGCTTAAAAAGTCTCCATAAGCCTAGTAGAGGTTATCAATCAGAGATGCTCTTGTAGTACCGCATACGCTTATACTGTCTATCAAATCAGACGCTATTCGCAGGATACACAGGCGGATGGAGGCGAACCTAAAGAATTGTCTCTGGTGGCTTCACACAAAACAGACCAGAAATGACTGAGTAATACAACATTGAAGTAAGAAGTTGTATGTGAGGTTACCAGAAGCTTATATCCAAGGTAACTGAAGTCGGTTGCCACGAAAGTGTAACAGTATTAGAGAATAGTTAAGGACTCTGAGATACTAGTTTGAGGTAACAATGAGACCTTCTTCTAGGAGGGTAGGATATGGGTTATACCTATTAGTAGTCAACATCCGAAGCACTCAATTGGGAGAGCTGCATGGCCATCATCCGGAATGATACAGAATAGACTAAAACTGGATAGATGTTCAGTGGCTGTGCATACTCATAAAAGACTAAGTGTATATTGGTAAGTCCCATTTCATACATAGAGGCTAGTGCAAGCCACC
>NW_003298891.1:84978-87919 GCF_000151645.1 Tuber melanosporum
CGCCGGCAGCCGGGGGCCATGTCAGCTCGCTACTAACACATCTGCAATATATAGCATTTTTACTCTTGCAGTTCTATTGGAGGAATCCTAGAGTTAGTATAATCCAAGAAATCTGGCAATCTATATTGACTCATATGCCTTCTTAGATATTCTGGACTGCTAAAGTCTATGAAGAAACGAGTCCGATGCAGGATTTAAAGACACGCACAAATTCTATTTGGCATTGCTTTGATTTATGTCTTTTTTCTATTCTTGTTTATTGATGCAGGAATCTGTTGTTTCTTTACTTCTACGGAAATTTTCCTTAGTTTTACAAACAGATTGTCTTCTTTGGTTTATTTGATTATATTTTGTTTTAATATCTGGCTGGTCTTTATTAAAGTAATAGAATTTTGTTATCAAGTTTACCTGAGGAGGGTGAAGTACCCGAAATCATGCTAGAGTGATAATAATTATCCTAGCTCTTGATACACCATAATTAGAAATACTAATATTTTTGACTTATTGTGGCTACTCTTATGTCGAAAGATAAGGGACTTGTGTTACCAGATTTACAACAGAAAACTAAATGAAGAATACGAGGCTTTCCAGACCCCCTAAACATATTACATCTATCCAAGTTTGTATTTGACTAACCTGGCACTATGGTGTAAAGGATATTGCAGCTGAGGTTAGGTTATTATTAAATAGTGGTACTACAGGTACAGTACTTAGACCTCAATAGGCAAAGGAGGCAAAGGTTCCATTTGTCCGAAGGAAGGTTCCGGCTTCTATTAAGGATGCTAACAAGAATGATCTTCCCTACTCAGGGCTTTACTATACTAAGACCATGAAAACGCGTATTGGTGATCATGTCCATGATACGTAATTAGAACTAGCAGATATGTCCGATAACAATATTGATGGTTATTTTCCTATGACATGGCTCTATGAATATAATCATGATATACACTGAGAGTCTAAGATTTTATCATAGGGAGATCTGTTCTGTGTAAGGCTAAGTTCTTAGTAGGATAGAGACAATTAGAGTTTATAAGCGAGGAAAAACTATTGGCAGAAGACCAATCTCTAGTATATCTTCTTCGATATTCCCAGATCACTGAAGAAGACAGTAAAGATATTGCTCTTAGTCTTTTTCCAGAATATGGGGACTATGGCGATATATTTACCCAGCAAAGAATAGATGTGTTACAGGAGCACTCTGAGTACAATTTATAAGATTAAGTAAATGCCAGAGAGAAACTCCTCTTTTTCGTCCTATAAACTCCTAGTCTGAGAATGAACTCAAGGTCTTAGAAGACTATCTCTATGAGATGCTGGCAATTGGAAAGATAAGAAGATCTAATTCTCCTGCTGCAGCCCCAACTCTTTTTGTACCCAAACTGGAAGGATGATTGAGATTATTAATTCCTCCTAGAGGGCTGAATAAGCTTAAAGTACAGGGTAAATACCATTCACCATTGATGAATGAGCTGTGTAATAGACTTGGAAAGGCCACTCTTAATACTAAGTTGGGTTTGAAGAATGGCTACTACCGCCTCTGAATGGCAGAAGGAGAAGAATGAAAGACAGCATTTTGAGGTTGATATAGATTGCATGAGTATACAATAACGCTATTTGGGATGTGTAATTCATTGTCTACATGCCAGAGTATGACAAACAATGTCTTCCAAGACTTGTTAGATAAATGAGTTATTACTTATATAGAGATAATATCCTAATATACGCAGAGACTATAGCAGAACATGTCTCTCGTGTCTGATGAGTTATGAAAAGCCTATGTCAAGCTAGGCTTTGTATGAGTATTAAGAAATCTACATTTCATCAAAGAGAAGTAGAATTTCTACAGTACTGTATATCCGACGGTGGAATCATGATGACCATGGAGAAGGTGAAGTCAATTGAAGTTTGAACTCCACTAAAAACAGTTGTTGACATACAAAGCTTGCTGTATTTTGCAAACTGTGATTGTGGGTTTATTGAAGGATTCAGCAAGATAACAAAGCCATTGATAGACTTAACAAAAAAGGATGCTAAATGGGAATGGGGTTCAAAGTAGGATGAAGCATTTAGTGAGCTTAAAGCAATATTTATAGCGAGCCCCATCTTAATCCATTTTGATCCCGAATGGTTAACTAAAGTGGAAACCAATGCTAGTGATTTTAAATTGGGAGCTATACTATCACAATTATGCAAAGTTAATAGATAGCATTGGGTAGTGTACCATAGCTAGAGGTTCTCACCAGCAGAGATAAATTATGATGTGCATGTATGATGGGGAGATGTCTGCAATTGTTGTCGCATTCAAAGAATAGAATCATCTCTTAAGTTCAGTATCTGATCAGATAACTATTTATACCCATCATCAGAGTTTGGAGTACTTTAATAGTACTAAGATATGGAATGTCAGGCAGTATCATTGGGCGGGATTTCTTCAACTATTGAATTTTAAGGTTATTTACCATGAGGGATGCCTTTATGGGAAGGCAGATACATTATTGAGGTATTAGGAGTACCGCCCTGAAGGGGGGAGTAATTCAGAGAGATTGCATCAGCAACCAATGTGTTTCTGCCCTGGATAGTATTTGGACAGCCTTGAGGAAGATATCTTGTAGCTATAGCTGTTGTAACTATACCACAACTTGCTGGTGAAAATAGCAATGCAGGATGACATCAGGCTCGCTCCTGCTAAAGAGGATACTCATCAATGCATTTTTAAATCTGTCACTCAAGGAGACAAAAAGGTTGATCTTAAATTCTCAATGGAGAAGGACTTCTACTTGTACAAGAAGTGTTAGTACATATCAGAGAATCAAGAACTTAAAGAACAGATCAAGCTGGAAGAACATGACCCCCTCTAGCTGGACACTTCGGGACTTATAAGACTATTGGCAATTTTACAGCCAACCTCTACTGGCCAAAGATAGAGCGGTCTTTACAC